>NW_003852441.1:4167850-4184247 GCF_000181295.1 Otolemur garnettii | reverse complement strand
GGTTGAGCTATAGGCGCCAAGCCACTTTTATCCATCTTGAGTCAATTTCTGTAAGTGCTGAAAAGTGTGTGTCTAGTTTCAGTCTTTTATGAATGAATCTACTATGAATCCACTATGTGGATATCCAGTTCTGTCAGAACTGTTTGTTGAATGGGGATTCTTTTCCCCACTGTATGCTTTTATTAGGTTTATCAAAGATCAGATGGCAAGTAGAGACTGGTTTCAACCGTTGGTTTTCTATTCTTTTCCATGTGTCTATGTTTCTATTTTTGTGCCAGTACCATGCTGTTTTGATTACTGTGGACTTGTAATATAGCCTGAAGAGTGGTAGGGTGATAACACCAGCTTTATCTTTATTACTAAGAATAGTTAGCCTTAGCTATACAGGGTTTTTTCAGGTTTCATACAGAATGAAGTACTATCTTTTCCAGTTCTTCAAAATATGATGTTGGTACTTTAATGGGGATTGCATTGAATCTGTAGATTGCTTTAGGTAGAATAGATATTTTGACAATGTTTATTCTTCCCAGCCAAGAGCATGGTCTAATTGTTTCATTTGTTAGTGTCTTCTCCAATTTCTTTCCTTAGGGTTTTATAATTCTCTTTGGAAATATCTTTCACTGTTAGTATATTCTTAAGTATTTCATTTTCTTTGGAGCTACTATGAAGGGAATCATGTCCTTGATTTGCTTTTCAATGTGGCTATTATTGGCATATACAGAGGCTACTGATTTATGGACATTAATTTTATACCCTGACACATTACTGATCACTTCCAGGAGTTTTGTGGTTGACTCTCTGGGGTTCTCTAAGTATACGATCATATCATCAGAAAAGAGTGAGAGTTTGACTTCCTCTGCCCCTATTAGATGCCCTCATATCCTTCTGTTCCCTGATTGCATTGGCTAGAACTTCCAGTACTATGTTGAATAATAGTGGTGATAGTGGACATCCTAGTCTGGTTCTAGTTCTAAGTGGAATGGCTTTCAGTTTAACATTATTCAGTATGATGTTAGCTGTGTATTTGTCATAGATGTCTTATATCAGCTTAAGTAATGTGCTACCTATACCTTTTTTTTTAAGTGTTCTTTTTAGAACAAATACTTTTTTGTCAAATGCTTTTTCGGCATCCATTAAGAGGATCATATGATCTTTGTTTTTGCTTCTATTGATATAACATATTACATTTATGGATTTCGTATGTTTAACCAGCCTTTCATCCCTTGGATGAAAAAGCCTACATGATTGTGATGTATAAGTTTTTTAATGTGTAGCTGCAATCTGTTAGCTAAGATTTTGTTGAGTATTTTTGCATCAATATTCATTAGTTAAATCAGTCTATAGTTCTCCTTTTTGGTTGGGTTCTTTCGTGGTTTTGTAATAAAGGTGATATTTGCTTCATAGAACATATTAGGGAATATTCCTTTCTTCTCAATATTTTAGAATAGGTTCTGCAGTATAGATACAAGCTCATCTTTGAAAGTTTGATAGAATTCTGTTGTGACACCAACTGTTCCATGTCTTTTTGTTGTTGTTGGAAAATTTTTTGTTTCTTCAATCTCAGTGCTTGATATTGGTCTGTTCAAGAGATCTATTTCTTCCCGGTTAAGTTAAGGAAGATGGTGTTATGATATGGGTCCATTTCCTCCACATGGTCAAGTTTCTGGGCATAGAGCTTTGGTAGTGGTCAGAAATAATATCTTGTATCTGTGTAGTATCAGTTGTTATTTCCCCCTTTTATTTTCTGATTGAGGTTATTGAGGAGTTTACTTCTTTATTTCTAACTAATCCAGGCAATGGTTTATCTATTTTATTTATCTTTTTAAAAAAACGACTTTTGTTTCATTAACTTTCTAAACAATTCCTTTATTTTCAATTTCATTTATTTCTGATTTAATTTTGGTTATCTCTTTTCTTCTGCTAGGTTTGAAATTGGATTGCTCTTCCTTTTCCATTTCTTTAAGATGATTCATTAGGTTGTTGATGTCCTCTCTGTTTTTGCTGTCTGAGAAGACACAAGGTTTGATTTGTGTCCTAGGATATGATCTATTTTAGAAAGTGTTCCATGGGCCAACAAGAAAGCTTAGCTTTAGCTTTGGGATGGAATGTTCTGTATATGTCTATTAAGCTCAAGACCCCATTTCCACCAAATAGAGAAGAACAAAAATATGATAAATCAAAGTAAAATAAACAATAAAAAACTTTAAGGGAAACAATTAGGGGGAGAGAATAACAGGGCATAAAAACTAGCAAAAATCAATCCCTTGTTATTAAAGAAGGAAACAATGAAAAATTATAATTACACAAAAAAAGAAGAAGAAAAATAAGAAAAAGAAGGCATGGTGCCCGTAGCACAATGGTTATAGCACCAAGGCTGGTGGGCTCGAACCTGGCCTGGGCCTACTAAACAACAATGACAGCTGCAACAATAACAAAAAAATAGCCAGGCATTGTGGCAGGCACCTGTAGTCCCATCTACTTGGGAGGCTGAGGCAAGAGAATTGCTTAAGTTCAAGAGTTTGAGGTTGCTGTGAGCTGTGACACCATGGCACTCTACTGAGGGTGACATAGAGACTCTGTCTCAAAAGAAAAAAGGAAAAAAGAAAAGAAATATCAAAGGGGGGAAATTTGAACAAAAAAATTAAAAAGAAAAAACTGTATACATATATATATATTACAGTATATATATTATAGAAAAAAACTATGTGTGTGCATATATATTATATATTATCTTGCTGTGTATTGCCTGGACAAATCTTTTGGGTATAACATGCTAATCACTATGTTGAAACAACTGTATAATATGGAGACTGGAAGCCTCTGCCTTGCCAAGGAGACTGTGTCCTGTCTTCCTGACTTCTTTGCCCTCAAATCCCACAGGGTTGGGTGCTGGAAGTTCTCCTCAGCCCTTTAATAGACACAGCTTGACCTTTGAAAACCTTGTCCCTTGGCTATGCAGTGGCTTTCTCAGGAAAGTGTGTGTTGCTTAGATTTTCCCAGGAGTGGTTGCCCCATATATTAGGCATGCCAGAACTGGCCTTGCACTAGAAACATGCAGTCCAAGCCTGTAAGGTAGCCTTACCACAATGGCTGTGCCTGGCCTACAACTGAACAATGAGAGCTCTGCTCCACCTGGGTGGCTCTGTCCTGGTCCCTGGGTCCTGTTCAAAATCACTCACTCACTCACCCAAGCTCTCCTAATGTAACTAAACCAAATGCCCAGGTCCAAACAAACCCAACAGGGCAGGCCTTCTCTGTCTGCAAACTGACCCAGCTATAGCCATGGCAGCACCGTTCAGCTTCCACCTGAGCACAAGTACTTGGTACTTCTTCACTGCTTTTGTCCTCATCTTCAGGTCCTGAAATATCCTGATACCTCCCTGTGCCTCTGAAGGGATGTTTCTGGGTAGAACCCACAAGCCAGAGGTGCCTGGAGTCTTTTCTCCTACACACGGCTGTAAAGACTGTCCCTAGTCTGCCATCTTCCTCTGCCATCACAAAAGGCAGATTAATAAGAGAAAAACATACACATTTATTTAGTATAAGTTTTACTTGACATGGGAGCCTTCAGAAATGAAGATCCAAAGAATAGGAAACCTGTGTGTTGAGAAGGGTCAAAGAAAGGGGCCTCCAGGTAGATGGAGGACAGCCTGGCCTGCTGAGCAAGGAAGCCAGAGGGCCCATAGGAAGATTTTGGAAACGCTGTGATCAGCACTTAGCAAATCTTGCCAAAGAAGAGAAAAGAATGTGGGTATGAGGTAACCTGGGCAATCGATGAAAAGGACAAAGGTGCCTGGAGACCAATGGAAGAGTTATGGACAATTTCAAATGAAGATAAGGAGGACATTTCTATCTCTACACTGACTGACCTTGTGGGCATTCTCTCTTCTCACATGGAAAGGGTCCACTTCCAACTCTCTTTGAAAGTGCACTCAGCTTTCTCTTTGTTTTTAAATACAACTTCTCTCTGCTGTACTGAAGCCTGTGTGAAGTTACTTTAGCTCTCTGCTCACACCACCTGAGCTGCTCCAGTTTTACTTTTGGTTTCTGCACTTTTGCTTTCTGTCTGTGCAGAGCCTTGCTGGAACTTTCACGTTCTGCCAAGTAACTGAACCAGGCTCACTGGGTTCAGGGAACTGGGACCCCAACCTCAACAGTATTTTTGTGCTTAGGGTGGATAAAGAATGGATGGTCACAGGGGACGTACAATTGGATGAAGCCAGGATGATCTCATGGTATCATGGCAATAAATGGGGGGGAAGACCCTGGCAAGGTCTCTGTGTTCTGATTCTTCCCTGAGTCCCTGAGAGTTTTCAGAGATAAGGACATTCCTGTCTACTGGGTAAAGGGAGGGACCTCTCATGCAAGAGTCTTAGGACCTGCTTGGGGAAGAGCTGTGAAGAGGATGGTTCCTCAGACCTTCCTATTTCTGCTGCTTTCTCAAATACCAAGGTACCATATTTGGGGAGTAGCATACCCTGAAACCCATCAGCTGGTCTTCCAAATCTGTCTTTTTAACACAATTTTATGTTGCTGGAATCTTCTCCATTCTCACCAAGAGAGCAACAAGACTAGTAATTGCCATTCTGTTTTTTTCTGGGCCCTGTGGATGTGTCTGCTTCAGGGCACCGTCCTCTGTCACCTTCCCCTGCTGACTTGGAGCTCCAGAGGGGCCTCCTTCTTCAGTCCTGGCCTCTCTGCCCCCACGGCCCAATTCCATCTTCTGTTTTGCTATGACTGTTGATACAAGGCAGCTTTCATTTCTAGTTCTTCTCACTTTCCTCCTCAACTTTAGTGTTTTCCCTAGGAGTCAACCAAGTATCTTCCCAGCCTCTGAAGGAGGATGTGGCGAGTTTTGTTTTATAATATGGAAATTTCCCAGCAGTTCTGTGCAGATCTAGCCTGGCTGCCTTTCCTGGTGGTCCTCTGTAAATGTCGTATCAGCATCAAAGGAGGACTCTGCAAATGAGCTTCTCTTTTTGATTGTTTAATCTGCCTTTTCCAACGATCTTAGCAGTTACTTGTGAGCTTTATTTTTTTTTTAAGTTTTGTCTGCTTTATTAAATCAAAGAAATGTGTTATCTTTTACACAGATCATAGGCCTAGACCAAATCCAAGGGGAGGAAAGATTTAAAAACCTGTAGAGATTCAAAAGTATAATTTTCCCACTAAATTGAAGTTGATAACTCAGTGGCATATGTGGTAAGGAAATTACTGAGCAAAGGGCTGGGATTATGTGTGTTCAGACCATTTCTTTGTTAACATCTAAACTCTGCAGCCATATCTTGAGGTTTTTATATCTAGCTCTTTCTTTTCTTTTCGGCTTTTATAAGGTAATGCACATAAGCATCTGAAATAGTGTCTGGCGTGTGCTCAGCGGGTGGTAAATGTCAGCTGTTAAAGTATTCTGCACTGCTGTTTAGATGGGCAAGAAGACTTAGGAATAGCTCCTTCCTTGTGTTTATGTTCTTCTTTGCAGAAATTAAATATGTGCTCAAATCACCCAGGCAGGGAAGAACAAGTATCACAGGGAGGCCAGTGTGCGCTGTTCATTCACTGTCAAGATCATCCACTCACAAGCAATATGGAGAAGCGTCCTCTCCCTGGTGAGTGGACTGGGGAGTCCTGGCCTTTCTCTGTGGTAGAAAATGACATGTGTTTCAGCTCCTAAGTCCCTCGGTGGTCAATGGTAAGGAAATTGGGAGAAAGGCTAAGAATCTCCCTGCCACACATAAAAAGCATTCCATGTCAAAGTCTATCTATGAACTCCAGGCCAGTGGCCTTCTAGCCATAAGAGGACCACGAAATCTATTTTTTTTTTTTTTTGGTCTGACATTGCCCCATCCTTTAGAGGGTGAGGAAGTGTCTAACTGAATAATGCTGACAAAATAGTGGGCCTGACGAAGGAATCTAGATGGCTAGAAAAAAATGACTAAATTAGTGGTGATATATTACCCAGTACTACCAGTTCCTTTTGTATTTGTGATAATAAACCTGGAGGGCTGTGCACTAACGGAGATGGAGACAGATTTCATTTCTCCACTTGGTGAGGCAGGTGCCAATCTTCCCAGAGTAGACATGTACTGACCCAGACTGCAGTGTGTGTGCCTCCCTCCAGGTTAGAATCTTGAGGGTGTTAAATAAATAACAGGCGGCTGAAGTTTCTGCTCCCATTCAAACCTAAGGGGTGTCCACAAAGGAGACTCAGGTAGCTGGTGTTGTCTGAAACTCCAGCAACAGCAAACTGATCATAACCATGGGAAGGCCAGCCAGTCCCATCTCCTTTACGTGACTATCTTGGTACTTTGCCAATTGACAAATGTCTAAAGTGCTGCATTTCCAGCCA
Source organism: Otolemur garnettii (assembly GCF_000181295.1). NCBI lineage: Eukaryota > Metazoa > Chordata > Mammalia > Primates > Galagidae > Otolemur > Otolemur garnettii. The sequence continues at coordinate 4,177,901 of NW_003852441.1, read as the reverse complement.
TGCCTCAGAGCAGTTTTACCTCGCTTTCATAATTTCTTTAAAAAATAATTTTAAAAAACAATAATAACACTAAGTTCCCATGTCCCTGCCCTCTCCTGCCTTTGGACTGAGGGATCTCCGCCCGTGGCTGCTGCTGCACTGAGATAAGGCTGTGGGATTTTCCCTGCCCTTCCCCAGTCCAGCATTATCATAAGAAAGTGCCAGGCAGCCGTCAGCCACAGCCCCTGATTTATGCTCAAAGTTCGGATTATCTATTCTGCTCCAAATCCCTTCAAACGGCCAACCTGATCAAAGAGAATCACATACACCAGATAAAATTTGAGTATTGCTCCATGCACCAGAATGACAGGCAGGACTTTTTTTAAATCTCCAAACTGCTTCAATCTCCTCATTTTGTCAGGAGTTGTTATTTATCCCCAGTGCAAGACACGCCGAGCAGCCTTACTGTCCTCCTCGCATCTTTCCTGCTGGATTCCACATGGGGAGTCACTGTGGACCTTGCTCCTGTAGGAATTATTGTCCCCCAATAGTTCCCTGAATGCAGAAAGTAGCAACGGTGTTCAGCTCAGCCCAGAGGAGAAACATTACCATACACGGGTCAGTCTCACTCATCAACCAGTTGCTGACTTTGACAGTGTGCAGCCAAGATTAAAAAGCAGTGTCTTTAAAGTTGGGGTCCATCTCAGTGATTAAATTAAGTTGAAGATCTTGTAAATCCAATCATTCAGTTCATTCATTCAGTAGATATTTATTAAATGCCTTATGTGCAAGGCTCCAATGAACCAAAAAGTGTATCATCAAAGAATTTAATATCTAGGAGGAAAAACCATACCTGGGTTATTAAATAAATAAAAACATAGCAGAGATTTCTAGTCCAAGAAGGGAATCTGAGCCGAGTTAACTCAACGACATCCTCCCACTCTCATTCCAAATTCCTAGTGAATTGACAGAAGAATCTAACACAGACTTTTAGTGGAAGTCCATATCACTACTGGAAACTAAGGAAGGATTGTGTACACTTCTGGAAACTTAAAGGGATTTCTGGACAAAATAAACCATGGAGAAATCTGCTGGTGGTAAGTGAGGACAGCAGACCCCTGCTGCTACCTTCTGCCAGCACAGTGAGATCAGGCATTTGGATGGGGTGGAGATCACAGCTCAGGGATCTTAGCTACTCTGAATAAGGTGGCATATTAAGCAAAGAAAGAGCTGGTGGGGTTCAGACACGGTGCCCCCAAAACCACACCTTAGCATTTGAAAAAGCAGCAGAAGTGGGAAATGTCTTTCTGAACTTACTGTCCAGGCTTCTCTCCTGAAGGATGTCAGGAAACGTTGAAAAATGTTTTGACAGTCCCCTGAAGCTGATCAAAAGACCCTCATTTGAGAGCTGGCTTCCTCTACCCAGTGGAAGGGAATGTCCCTATCTCTGAAGAGATGGGGTCACGGTTTGGTCCTAGCAAACCAACCTTTGTTAGGTTCCCCATTTTATGACCATTAGGTCATATTTTTCATTCAATCATACTGTCCACTTCTCCATCAAATCCGGCATGAAATATACACAGGTTTGCCTATGTCTTAGGGTCTTCATTGCCTTGGGAATTGTCCCATAGCACGCTGGACTTGTATTAAATGAATGTTTCATCATAAGTGCCTCAGCCATGAACCTAAGATGGGAAAAAATGATTTTTTTTCCTTCCCCAACACAACAGGGCGCTTATTAAAACTGGCTCTCTCCTTTCTAATCACATACAGAGAAGTCACACATTTCCTACCTAGGTTGCTTTGAGAAATCACTTCCTCCTCCCCCCAAACCTCTGATCTCCATCTGTAATCAAAGTAAATCTGCAGAAAATCTACTTTCTCCCTCCCCCTTTTTCTTGGCTCGAGAGATCTGAACAGCAACCCACACATATTCTGAGTCCACTCATCTCCCAATACCAAAGAGGACCTCTGCTGCCTGGAGAAAAATCACCACCGAGAAGCTCACAATAGTATTTCAAAACCTTGGGAATCGTCCAAAGGCACAAGAATAATGTTCTTTTTGAAACAGAGTTCCTGAAAGAAACACTGTAAAAAGTCACGATTAAAACAATTTATACTTCCAATAGAATATTAGAGGAAATTACACCTCTGAAATAATAGTAAGTGTACTAATTCTCTCATCTTCTATACTGGAGACAATACAATGTTACTTTATTTTTTATACCAATACAGAAATATGAGTCAGATTTTGGAGTTTCTTTGTATTTAAAGGTTACCAAGGCAAGAGTAAAATCGTTCTCTAACAATTTATTGCCTTCAGGCTGCTAAATTCTAAAACTCACATTCCAGATCACCAGCTTTGTTCAGAATGGTGATCAAAGACCACGTATCTGCCCACTCCTTTCTCACTGTTCCCACCGGTGTTGACCAAACTTATGACAAAGAAAAACTGTATATCACCACTAGTCAGAATTTTGTAGTGTTTCAGCAGGAAAAGGCAAAAGTGAGGGATGGCGGAAGGGAAAGACCAAACCAACCACTCTTCAAGAAAGATGGAGAAGAAACCCAGTGGGGAGAAAGGAAGAGCCCATTTCCTACTGGGACCATCCAGTGACTTCACAGGCAGGGCTGATGGGGGTTGCTTGAAGCTCTCGACCAGGTGGCCAGATCCAGGGGTCCTACAGTGCCCACCCCACTCATGAAAACAGATGGGGCTGAGGCTGGGCCAACCACAGGGCAGTGGAATCTCCATGCAATAACTCCTGTAAGAAATAAGAGAAAAATATTTTTAATAAACTTCTCATTTGAAATAAACCTAGATTTATAGAATAGTTGCAAAAGAAGTTCGGAGAGTTCTGTATACACTTCACCCGGTTTCCCCTAATGATACATCTTCTATAACTATGGTACGTTTGTCAGAACTAAGAAATCAACACCAGGGTGTTATGCTATTATTAACTAAATTCCATACATCACTTGGATTTTACCAGTTGGCCCACTGAAGTCGTTTTTCTGGTTCTGAGACCAATGCAGGGAGCCATGCTGCATTTAGTCACCACACCTCCTGAGTCTTCCCAACTCTGTCAGTTCCTCAGTCTTTCCTTGTGTTCCAAGGTCTTGAAGGAGGTTTTAAGGGCTACTTGGTACTTATGAAATGGTCCTCGGTTTGGATTATCTCATGTTTCCCTTGTGATTACATTAGAGCTATGGGATTTGGGAGGGGGAATGCCGCAGAGGTGGAGGGTGTGCGCCCTTCTCATCTCATCACATCAGGGAATACATGATATCAACATGACTTCCCACGGTGGTATCAACCTGGTCACCTGGTCAAGGCACTGGTTACTAGTTTTCTCCACCTTAAACTTAGTGGTTTTTCCTTTTTTTATTCTTTTCTTTGAAAGCGAATCTCCAAGTCCAGCTGACAATTAAGGGAGTGAAAAGGGACTACACCTCCTAGAGGGCTGTATCTCTCTCGGTTTCTCCCTTTTTCCCTCTACACACACACACACACACACACACACACACACACGTTTATCTCTTCTCCCTATGGATTTAACTTATTTATTTATATCAGTATGGACTTGTGTATGTTTAATACTTTGAGTTATTATCCAATAATGCTTTATTTATTTTTCAAATTGTTTGTTTCTGGCCATTTGGGGTTCTCTCAAAGGAGCTCACGTTGGCTTCTTTGTCCTTTCAACATGACTCCATCCTTGGGGTTTCTTTTCGTTGTTTTTACTTTATTTGTTTTTAATGTCATGTCCTTGTTTCTGTCACTACAAGGTACTCCAGGTTCACCTCCTGTTTTCCCCGCCTTAGCCCAGGAAAAATTCACCTCTTCGAGGGCCTATGACCCTTTCATTAGGAATGGTATTTATGAACCAAAATCTTTGCACTGAGTGGACTTGTTGTGACCAGGGCATCATCGTTTGTAGGTCCCGTCAGTGAACAGAGCTAGGATGCCTGTACACTGAACACGGTATACACATGTGTCTGTCATTATTTCTGTATCCGTCCTCTCTGGGTGTGAATGAAGCTGAACATGAGTTCACACTGATGTCTTCCCCTCTCCTAATATGGTTCATTTTAGGCTTTCCTCACTGAAGATCTGTAATTTCTGTCCCCAGCTGTGAGAAACCTAGACCCCACTACCTACCATCCATTACTGACTTATTCGGTCAATGCCAGTATATAAATAAAACAATTTCAGAATTGTTAACGTGTACCTCCCTGAAAAACAACTTGACCAACTAGAGTGCAGAGTGTTTATACAGCTTCTTCTGTCTTCAGCCTCACAGTCTACAGTAAAAAAATTGTTTTCCAACATTCCTTGGGTCCGTTTCTTGTTTCCTGACCTCCGTCAGTGAGATTCTGTCTCACACACTTAATACAGGTCATCTGCATCCATCCTGGATCTCTTATCATACCAATTTATCATTTTAATATGCATACATTGAAGCCACTGTTACAATAGATAGTTCTACAGGTTTTGAGAAATGTACAAAATTATGAACTTACCACCTCAGTACCATACAGAAGAGTCCCGTCACTGAAATTCTGCTCTGCTTCCCCTTCGTAGGCAAGGACCACCCTCCCTCAAGCTCTGGCCTCCAACAATTAATTTTCCATTTTTATAGTTTTATCCCTTCCAGAATGTAATGTAAGTGCAGATTTGGGGTCTGGATTCTTTCACTTAGATAAATACATTTGAGGTTCATCCATATTGCTGCATGAACCACTCACTCAGTCCTTTTCATTACTGAATAATATTTCGTCGTGTGCGTGGACCACAGCCAACCTTCTAGAGGATATGTTTGGGTGATTATAGATAAAGCTACCATAAATATTTGCATACAGGTTTATGTGTGGATGTGAGATTTTAATGTACCTAGATAAATACCTAAGAGCGTGATGGTTGGGTGGAACCCTAGCTATATTTTCACAGATCCTTATAACTGTCAAACTCTCTTCCAAAGTTGCTTATTTTGCAAGAGAGTCTTTTCTTTTCTCTTTCTTTCTTTCTTTCTTTCTTTTTTTTTTTTTGAGAAAGAGCCTCAAGCTGTTCCCCTGGGTAGAGTGCCATGGCATCACAGCTCACAGCAATCTCCAACTCTCGGGCTCAAGCAAGTCTCCTGCCTCTGTCTCCCAAGTAGCTGGGACCCCAGGTGCCTGCCACAATGCCCAGCTATTTTTTGATTGCAGCCATCATTGTTGTTTGGTGGGCCCGGGCTAGATTCGAACCTGCCACCTTAGGTGTATATGACTGGCACCTTAGCCACTTGAGCCACAGGCGCTGAGCCAAGACAGTCTTTTCATTTTAATTTCTGGTAACAGAAAAATTGAATAAATTGAATGCTGGCAAAACAGAATCAGGCCACAATGAAGAAAGAAACAATCAGCTATCAGAACAGAGTGTAAAAATTCAAACTGGCGAATTAGGCTGTCAATTCATAATATCCTTCTGCAGAACAGATGAAGATAAGAGACAAATATTATAAGAGAAAAATAATCAGCTTTGTGAACTGATCCAAAGAATCTAATATATATTCTTACATAAAATAGTTTCTCCTGAAGGAAAGAGCAGAACTTAAGCAATACAAACAATTATAAAGTTTTTTGATTGAATTAGAGAACAGAAGACCAGAAGAATTCATCAATTTATTAAATTACTGTTTCCAAAATATTGCGGAGCATCGTGGCTCATGCCTGTAATCCTAGTACTCTGGGAGGCCAAGGCAGGTGGATTGCCTGAGCTCAGGAGTTCGAGATGACCCTGAGCTAGAGCAAGACCCCACCTCTAAAAACATAAAATAAATAAATAGCCGAGTGTTGTGGCAAGTGCCTGTAATCCCAGCTACTCAGGAGGCTGTGGCAAGAGAATCTCTTGAGTCCAGGATTCTGAGTTTGCTGTGAGCTATGACACCATGGCACTCTACTGGGGGCAACAAAGTGAGACTCAGTCTCAAAATAATAATAATAATAAGTAACTAATGGAAGCATTCCCCTATCCTAATTAGGAAATGAAGAAATTATAAATACACAAAGTAAAAATAAGATAAAAATGAAGGAAATACAAATATTCAAAATTAGAAAATAGGTACAAAGACAATCCAGGGAAACAGTTACTAGTTGTACAACTGTAACCTGACATATTTCAAAATATGGATAAAATAGGAAATTTCCTAATAAAATAAATTTTTTAATTCACTCAAAATAAAATCAAAAGTCTATCCCCATGAAATAAATTTTTTAAATGTCTTAAAATATGCCTTTTAGAACAGCACCAGTTCAAAAGAATTAATGGGTAACTTTTTCCTCAAAACTTCAAGCACCAGATAACTCATAGGCTATTTAAACTACGCCTTCTTAGAAGGCAGAAAGATTCTTGGCTCTCTTCTAGATCTAATATAACTAATTTAACATTTGTCAAAGCACAGATAGAGAAGCAGTTCCTCAATTTCTCTTGTGAAAACAAATGTACATCTTAAAATTAAACATTAACAAATCAACTCCAGAGTAAACTAATAAAAATATACATCACCATGATCAATCAAAACTAACTCCAGACTTTTGAGTGCTATAATCTGCTAGAGTACATCCCCCAAATTCCTATGTTGAACCTTAATCACTAATGTGACATTAGTGATTTAAAAAAATTAATTTTTTTAAATTTCAGATTAATATAAGGATGCAAGTGATTAGATTACAATGTTTGCATTTGTTAGGTAGTTCCTCTTGTAGTTGTGTCCCTTACCCAAGAAGCCTGCCATATACCTTTACCTTGGGGCCATTAGGTGGGAGCACACCAATCTCCCTCCTCTCCTCTCTTCCCTCCAGCTTGAATTGAATTGAGTTTTCACATGTGTGGGTGTGAATTCATTCATCTACTGGCTTCTTATTTATATTAAGTACATGAGATACTTGCTTAATGTGACAGTTTTAAGAGATGGGCCCTTTAGAGGTGATTAGGTCATGAGGGCAGAGCCTTTGTGAATGACGTTGATGCCCTTAAAAGGGGGTTAGAGGATCCCAGCCAGGTCACAGAGGAGGTCGTGCAAGTCTATGTAAGACCTTGTAAGCAATAACAAGGGATTTGGGACTTAATCTAGATAAGACGAGAAGCCTTTTTCAAGCACAAGAGTGATATTATCTAGCAGGTGTTAATACTCCATATTTTGTGCAGAGACCAGGCTAGTAGGAGAGGGTCATCAGAGGATTATTGAAATAGTTCAGGCTGTTATGCCCAGGAGTCTCTCAAAGACCATACCGCCAGACAAGTCAAATTTAAAGAGGAGTCCTTTTATTGAAGACCTGGCCAGTGACTGCCTCATGTCCCAACGTGGGGTTTCTGAGAGCAGCCCCAAGTGTTTGAGTGGTTGGATTTTTTAAGGCTTGGTCTGCATCCTGGTTGGCATGCAGGCTGCCCAGGTGCACCCGGGTAGGTTAGTAAGCACTGTACAAAAGCAGAATTTTGTGGTTAGTCAGTCATACATCTTTGTTTCCCACCTGGTATTTCTAAAGGTCAGTCCAGGGACAGTTGGTACCTCCCAGTCCGTTTCTCAGGGAGTTAGTCAAGCAAGAAGTCAGTGGGTACTTTCCCATCCATCTATCTCGGGAATGAAACAGACTTACTCCATTTAGTTGAGGGCCTGTGGCCCAGAAATTTGTTAGGAGTTAACTAGTAATTTTCTACCTTAGTCTAGGCCTAGTAAGGCGAGTCCCACGTGTACAATAACAATGAACATGATGAGAAGTGGCCAAGTTGGGGATATACTCTCAATATAGAGCTGACAGGATTTGCAGTTGTATACTGAATGTGTCCATGTATATACATATATATATACACACACACACACACACACACACACACAGATGACACCAAAAGAGCATGTACACATTTTCCAAAAGGAAAAACTATAATAAAATTGTAATGCCCACTAGATACTGAACAACAAAAGACAAATACAAGTCATGTTGAGCACCTCTCAAGACTAAGGTGACCAGATTTTAACACTGGTAAAGCAGGACACCATGGGGGTGGTGGGCCTGACAACAATGCAAACTTTGATAAGCAGTTCTTGATAATCAGTTCTCAACAATTATTTGTTATTATTAAAGTTTAACATTATAAAATTAACAAAAATAAAATGCATATTCTGGCGAAGTAGCCATGTGGCAGCCGAAAACTGTATATTCCTTTCCTGTTCCCCCGTGTTCCCTAGCTTGTCATGCATTCTTTCCAAAAATCGGGGCTTTTTTAAAATGCCGCAAGACACAGGACAAATTGTTAAAAATCGGGACTGTCCCACCAAAAGCGGGGACGTCTGGTCACCTTACTCTGGAGGGGAGGAGGGGGCTACTTGTTTGTTCCAGACAGTTTGGCTCCTTCTGAGCTAATTGTCCTTGCCTAGAAGCAGGGGAGGGAGCCAGTCTCCTTCTGATACCTTGCCCAGGAGGGGAGTAGGGAGTTTACATTAGCCTTTTCATTTCCAAATGAAGTTACATTAACCTCTTCATTCCCAAATGGAATTACATTAACTTTTTCAGCAGCCGAAAACTGTATATTCCCTTCCCATTCTCCCACTGTTTCCTAGCTTGTCATGCATTCTTTCCAAAAATTGGGACTTTTTAAAAATGCTGCGAGACACAGGACAAATTGTTAAAAATCGGGACTGTCCCACCAAAGGCGGGACCTCTGGTCACCTTACTCAAGACTGCCAAAGTCAAAGGCAACCTGGTGTCACAGTTCTGATACCGTCTTCTTCCTTTCTGAAAACCTATATACATTTTTTGGCACCGTCTGTGTATGTGTCAGGAATTTCTCTAAGATTTGAGTTTGGACAACTAAAAGAATCATGCTGCCATTTATTGAGAACTTTTGGCTAGGAAATGGATAAGTGCTGTATGATCATTTGCTTTTATTTTGGTTTGAAGAGAGGTAGCCAGAAATCAAGGATAAAGCTTTAATTATGTTAAGCTTGAAATGTCCATGATGTATCGAAATGGAGACATTCAAAAGACAGTTGGATACACCAGTCTCAAGTGGAGGGAAGATGATAGGATTGAGGTGTAAGTTTTGGAGTTATCAGTTTTTAGGTAATAAAACCACAGGAAGGGATATACTCACCTAGGAATGAATCTGACCAGAGAAGAGGTGCAAGGACTATGCCCTGGGAATAGGGATGAGGTGGCATCTTCACAGGAGATGGAAAAGGAGAGAACCCAGGAAGATGTGGTGTCCTGGAAGCCCAGGTGTCCCAAGCTGGGAGAGGGTGATTAACTTCATTCAAGTCTGCAGATACATGTAGTGAGATGAAGACAAATGATTGGACATGGGATTTGGCAGTGTTAAGTAATCAGTGGGCTGGCAAGAAACGTCACTGGAGTGTTCTGGCTGACTCCAGCGAGAAAGCGAGGAAGGAGAGGCTTGGCACAGCTCCTACATCAAGCCCTCCGGACAAGTCTGGACATAGGTGATTGCAGCTGCACAGTCCCTGTGCTCCAGGGAGGCTTTTGCAAGATGGAAGCAGAGCCTTTTTAGGTGCTGAAGGAAATAAGCCAGCAGACGGGAAAAAGTGGCAGTCAAGGACAAAAGAGAAGGGGCCTGTTCCAGGACCAGTGCTCTGAAGTCGGTAAGGGGACCTGAGCTCAGCAAGCAAATGGAGGAGAAAGCTTGGATCAGAAGACAGGTGGCTCACCTGTCCCATCAGAAAAGATAGTGGAGCATGTGGTTAGAGGGGCAGGTTGGTTGGCGGGTTGGGAGGTATGAATAGATGGGTATCTTGTCTGGTTGCTTCTCTTCTCTTAGAAAAAGAAGGAGACATTGGAGGCTCCAGAGAGAAAAAGTGAAACAACTGTGTTGGAGACTGGGCAGAAAAATTGACTAAGGAATCGAAGGGTCACATGCTTATTTGATATTTATGACTCCTTGTTTAAGATGAACTGAGGCTGGACTAGGTGGCTCATGCCGATAGTCTTAGCACTTAGGGAAGCTGAGGCAGGAGAATCATTTGAGGCCAGGAGTTTGAGGCTGCAGTGAGTTATAAAGAGGCCACTGCACTCCAGC
>NW_003852441.1:4167531-4167830 GCF_000181295.1 Otolemur garnettii | reverse complement strand
TTGGTTTGCACAGGGGCAGGTGTGACATCACGTGTTCGTAAATGTAGTTTAGTAGGTGGAATTGTCTTTACTTCATAACTGTCTTAGCTGAGGGAAGAGAGGTTAACTCAGGCAGAGTCCCATTCATAGTGGTAGAACTTTGTTTATAACTCCTCTTCAGGTTGTTCTTTGCCTAAACAAATACTATAGGGGTGTTGTCCATATATACTTTTAACTTTTGTTTCATATATTTTACCGTTTTATTATTACCAGTTTTCTTGCCCAGGCCATAGGGAGTGGTCTTTGACCTCTCAGAGCAA
>NW_003852441.1:4158926-4167385 GCF_000181295.1 Otolemur garnettii | reverse complement strand
CTAATCATCATGTATACCATTACTCTAAATCCCAAGTTCCAAATCACTGACTTTGAAGTAAACTGGTGTCACTAAACTCCGAGTAGGAGATCTCCGTGTGTGGGAAGCCAGCCGAGCCAAAGGGTCCGCTGCATCCTGATCTGGGCTCCTTTGCAGCACGCGCTCGCCTCCCGCTCCAGCGAGGATGCCCCTTTCTGCATCTTCCAATAGTCCAGACAAATTGGGGTCAGAAATAAAAGTCACTAACCAGTTGCTGAATAATCAATAATGATCAAAAAGTCATGAGGCATATCTATATTAAAAGACTTTTTGTTATTTTGAAAAAAATCTCTCAGACAATATATATTTTTTCTATAGCTTAAACGCAAAAAGAAGTTGCACACCTATGTGTGTATTTTTCACATCATGAAGAATGTAAGAGAAGATTTATTTAGGTTATGGGCTAGGATGGGAATGATGAAGTTCATTTTTGCAGTTTTACTAAAAACTTGGGCTTCAGAGTGAAGTACAGGATAGATCACAGACCTCATAGTAACAATGTAAAGGCACGTAGACATCAGTGTAAGATGCAGAGGATAAAGGAGCATTTACAGGCAACCACATGCATGTCTCATGTCCTGTGGGCACTGTCACCTGAGTGCTCACACAGCCTCCCCACATAGCCAGTTAAACTGAACACAGCCAGTGACCTGGCTCCCAGAAAGTATTCACCAACCAACGGTGCACCTTCAACAATGTCCTTTTCATAACCTTAAATTTAATCATGTTAGATTTATTTTCCTCTCTATCTAATACTAATAGAAAAAGAGTACAAGGCCAGAGATTTTAAAGATAAAGCATTTTAAAGATAAAGAACTGGGATGACTAGGAGTGAGTGTAGCTGGAAGATAATGGTTGGTTTGGGAGGCTTTGACCCCTTGCTCTGGGCTATCTTTGGCAGCAGTGCTTATGAGTGGTTTTCAGAATATTATCTTCTAGCACAAAACCTCTTTAATAGATTTCTAAAAGTGAAAAAAAGAAAAGCAGTATTCACCCTTAGGTATTTGTAAGTCTAAATTTATATGACCAACTAATTGAAGAATGAAGTTGTTTTTGTAAACAGATATTTAAAATCAGAGTTTAGGTCAAGAATTGCAGTCGTCTGTCAACTTTAACAACCAATTTGTCTCCATATTTTGTTTGGTTGTGGAAAAAAACCCCAAGTTACATGGATAAGTCATTGCAAATAATAGGTCTGCTTGCTTTTGACATGTTAGGTCAACAATCTCAAGACAGTCTTCAAAAACAGGTCCAGGAAACTGAATGAGAAGCAGACTAACAATATTTAAAATTTGTTTACATTCCTTATTTGTTTAAAACAGTAAGAAAGTTAAATGACAAGGAAGCTAAAACTTACATAAAAATCAGCAATTTAATATTGTCATTATAGAACCTGTCACATGTGTCACACAGCCAATCAGAATGTAATAGCTAACACACCCAGCCAATCAGAAGGTATTGACTGGCCAGCCCCATAGCTCAGTGGTTAGGGCGTTGGCCACATACACAGGGGCTCATGGGTTCCAACCAGCCTGGGCCTGCTAAACAGCAATGACAGTGACAACAAAAACAACGACAACTACAACCAAAAAATAGCTGGCCATTGTGGAGCGCACCTGTAGCCCCAGACACTTGGGAGGCTGAAGCAAAAGAATCACCTAAGCCCAAGAGTTGGAAGTTGCTGTGAGCTGTGACGCCACAGAGGGGTGACATAGTGAGACTCTGTATCAAAAAAAAAAAAGAACGTAACGACTAACATGCACAGCCAATCAGAACATAATGACTAAGCACACAGCTAATCAGAAAGTAGTGACTGATGTACACAGCCTGGCTCACACAGAATGCAAGCATGCATTACCTTTTGCAAACTCACCTGAATGGCTTATGTGGGTTTGCCTTTCTTTTAAAGCACAATTCCAAGACACAAAGCACCTTATCAGAGACACTTCTACGGCATGCTCACTTGTAAGTGCAGAATCAGGAGGTGATGCCAGAGCAGAAATTAATGTGCTGACCTCCATTCTGTTGATTTTAGCATTAAATGGCTTAAAGCTGGTGTGTAAGGTTTTGTTGTTGTTGTTGTTGTTGTTGTTTGAAGTTTTTGGCCGGGGCTGGGTTTGAACCCTCCATCTCTGGCATATGTGGCCGGCGCCTTACTCCTTTGAACCACAGGTGCTGCCCTGTTTTTTCTTTTCTTTTTTTTTTTTAAATTTGATTACAGTTGACGCTTGAACAACATGGGCTTGAACATAGATCCATGGAGATACAAAGATTTTTTTTCCACCTCTGCCACCTCCAAGATAAGACCAATCCCTTCTCTTCTTCCTTCTCCTTCTTGGGTTTTCAATGTGAAGAAGACAGCAAAAGTGAAGACCTCCATGGTGAGCCACTTCCACTTAATAGATAGGGAATGTATTTTCTCCTCCTTATGATTTTCCTAACTGCCTTTTGTTTTCCTAGCTTACTTTATTTAACAAGACAACATATGAGATATTACATACTGAATCTGTGCTGACTGTTTATGTTATTGGTAAGGCTTCCAGTTAACAGTAGGCTTTCCTAAAATTGGAAGGGAATTAAGAGTTACACATGGATTTTCAAGTATGAGGGAAACTGGTGCCTCTAAATTCCATGCTGTCCACAAGTGAATTGTAGTCTAACTGAACTAAGTTCAGTCATTAAAAGGTGAAACACACGTCATACACTTGAAAAACAGATTTCATAAAACACAGTTGGAAGAGTGTCTGGCAGGAGAATTTTGGAGATGGAGTTCCTACTCCAAGGCCAGAGTCAAGTTCTGTCCGCTGGTGGGGGAGGCATGCCTGCCGCAGAGTAATACAGCTTTCTTCACCTCTCACACTTCTAGGTGCTGCTGAGATGAGCAGCTGCAAACAAGAGAAAATCCACGAAGTGCCAGGAACTGGGTGAGAAGAGAAAGGCCCCAGACCTACCAGCTCCTAAGTTCTCCTACTCGCAAGAAAAAAAATAAAAGAAATCTTATGAAAGACTCACAGAGAAATGTTAATTAGAAAAAGCTCTGGCATAGCCAGAACAAGAATCTAAGTATGGAAGTTTCAACTCCTAATCAAAGGTCAACAGATTGTACTGGATAGATAATACGGTCTGTCCAGGATGGGTGGCAACCGCTCTGCAACTCATCATCATGTTTACTTAAACGCCCTATTTGTCTCAGCTTGTGTTTCTCCAAAAGTAGAGCCCAAGACAAGGTAAGGTCATGTGGGAGGTGATCCCAGGAAGCAAGAATGATAAAGTAAGAAAAGTGACAACAAAAAGAAGGAAAAAGAAACCAAGATAGGGTGGGCAGGGGAGACTAATCCCACCAGGACCTTCTGAGGCATGTGCAGAACGTGTCTAGAAGGGCCCACCAGCAGGACAGCAGCTCCAGCCCTTATCCGTGGCTCCTGCCCCCCTTGACAGAGGGGTGTCTCCAGGGAAGCTGGCTCAGTTGCATTCTGGCTGCACCTGCCCAGGCCTATCTAGGGCAGAAAGGGAAAGGCTGCTCAGGGCACATTTACTCAGAGCTAGGTAAATCTGAGTTTGCATGGAACTGTGTCCAGTACAGCTTGGCTGAAACCAGAGGTGGGCTAAGAAGTCGTACTGGGGGCTTCAGACATATCTGTCACCCCACCCAATGCTACACGTGTTCTAGAAAGCCTCAGAGCGCATAAGCTTGACTCCCCCATTATAAGTCAGTCATTGCATCAAGCCTGTTTGGTTTGGGGTGGTTCTTGACAGAGGCACTCACGCATTCATTCTTCATTCACACCTTCGTTTTGTCTCAAGGGTCTTGGATGTGTCTGCACTGCTCAAGATGCTGGTCATCGGTGACCAGGGTAGCCAAGCCCCTGTCATGATGAAGGAAGATGGACAAAGAAGACAAACACATGAAATAGACAGCTTGGCATATGGTAATAAGTCCCAGGCAGAAAAAAAAGGGGGCTGCTGTGTAGGAGTCCAGGAAGGTGGGAAGCTGAACAGAAGAGACCTGGTGTTTCATCGACCTTGAATCTATTTAACTTGGCAAATCACCCCCATCTGGCTGCCTCTCAGAAAACCAATAAACAGTTTATAGAAAAGTATAACTCTTTCTGTGTTGTCTCATTTAAAGATATTGGCTCATATTCAGGGAGATTGCGCCCACAGGGACTGACACGATTCCTCAGTGTGAATCCAAGGTGCAGACAGTCCAAAGAGGTCAGACACATCCCTGCATCTTCAGCCTCCCGAGCTGTTCCTGCGTTTTTGAAATTAAGGATTTCAGCTTCATGGATAGCATTCCAGTATCAAAGGCTGTCTCTCCTGCCATGGCCCCCCTCAAAAAAATAAAGAAAAAAGGAAAAGTGATCTAACATATGAATCAACTATCTGTAAACATCAAACTTTCACCCTTTGCTAAAATTAAGCCTGGTTGCTGCTCTCAGGAAAGTCACAATTTAGTTGTGGCCAAATGAACAAAATGATACCAAAGAGAACACAGTTATGCTTTTTTTTTTTTCATGTGCCACCTATTAAAAGTGCTAAAAAATGAGAATAAAGGTAGACCAGACAACAAGGTTTTCTCCAAAGAGCTGGATTACGGAAAGGATGTTAAAGAACAGGCGAGTTTTAGCAGAAGAGTTGAAAGACGGCACATCTTGTGATGTGAGATCATGGGTAGGGACTGGCATGGATGAAGGACGTCCGCCTGATTGAAGTGGCTTCTCCTGGGAAAATCGCTAAGGCTGTGTCTTGATAGGTCTTGTGAAGGCATCCAGGGTGCATTCACCAAACAGCAAACAAGCACCGATACATCCCGGCTGCTGTGCAGGGCATGGGGAAAGGACCTGCAGCCAAGGAACAGAGGCCCAGAGAGCCTGGAGGAAAAACATGCTGCTTTCAGGGCTGGGAGGGAGCAGGGAGTCCACGCGGGTCACACCAGTGTGACAGTGGGGTGAGGATGAAGCTCAGGTTATAGAAGTAGAAATAGAGAGAAAAAGAGAATGTTACTCACTTTATGTGGAAAATCAGTTAACTGAATTTGGCAACTGTAAGTGGGGATGGGAGGCAACATACATCGACCACAATTAGACCCTGAGGGAATATCGTACAATTAGCAGAAAAATAAAAGACGTGAAGACAGTGTGTTCTTTATGGAGATGAGTGATTTTGTTTTAGATATAAAATCACTTGTAGAATGACTCAGAAGGAAACAAGCACGCATTCCTTTGAAGTTATATTAGACTTCTAGAGTGCTGACACTCGTGCCAGATACTAAGGTGAATACCTAACGTAAATTACCAGGTAATCTCACAACCACCAAGAGAAGTGAACAGTTGTTATCGCCATTGTACAGAGAAAAAACCTGAGAGTGAGGAAGGTGACTTGGTCTGTATCATTCAGCTGGACAGACCTGGGGAGGGGAGGATTCTATCCAAAGTTCACCTAACTCAAAAGTCTGCATTCTCTAAAATGCCTACTATCTCTACTACTGTTATTTTCTCATTATGAAATAATTTATTCTAGCTAGTAAGCACTAGCATTAATATTCCTGGTTTCCTGAATGCAGTGGTAACACATGACTTATAAAAATATTCAAATTTAAAAGATGATGTAAAAATATAAGAAATGATCTCATGCCCTCAGAAAAACTTTGTAAATAGTATTTTACATATTATTGAAGATTAAATTCTCTATTAAATCCAGTTTTTGATAAGTCTTACTACCTTTCTGCTATACCTTGTTTCTTTGTATAAAAGATAATGACTTAGGTCTATGAAATGGGTCACCACTTATATTCACAGGGTAACTTCAGGTGTGTGTCACGTGACTTCAGTTCTTAATAAGGGAAAGGAATTCCCAATTCTCACTTCTTGAATAATCTAACTTTTTAATCTATTTCTACCAGTTTCCACATGTTTAGCCTTACGTCAAAGATTCAGACTCAGAAGATGTGACCTTGTCCCCTCTGCCTGGTGAGTTTCTCTTCATCCATCTCTGACACAACCTGATGTGTATGAACTTTTACGCTCAACAGTTTAATTAATATGCCGCCTGTATTCCCAGACTTCCACCCCCAGAAAAACTGATTCAGATTCAAAATACCAGGTACATCTAATATGTTGACATGAATAATATGAACATCAGGAGGGAGGATGCAGGCTTGGTCTTAGGGGAGAACATAACGATAAGAGGATGACGTAAGACGCGGCCACTTAACCCACACTTTAAGGTGTTTGCTGAGCACAGGGGGTGCAGTAGTGAACACAAGGGGCGACCCTGTGACGGTGGAGTTTACGTCTCATGGGGAAGAGATGCAGGTGAACAAGTGTGATATTCATAGGCTGTGACAGTGCAGTGAAGAAAACAGCCAGCTGAGCGCACGGGGCATGCCAGGGAAGGTTCTTCACAAAGAATGACTAGAAGTCATTCCTTTGAGCTGAGACCTGAAGGAAACGAAAATCTTTGTTCTTCTCACTTATCACCTACTCACTTGCTCAGTCTCCGTCTGGCCTAAACCTAATCTGTTCTCCAGGCATACAACCATGCGGTTGGAGTTTGCTGGATAAACTTGTATCTTCAGAGGGCCCAGATTCACTTTAAATGTATGAACACAAATGTCAAAGGGGCAATGTTCGACACCCCAAAACTCTACTCAGCCCCCCACGGAGTGTGCTTGCTCACTCAGTCAGGTCTTAGCAGATAGTAGGCACTGGTGTAGATGGCTCAAAGGCTTTGATGAAAAGGCCCCTAAGAGGTGTGGGAGGATTCAAGGAGTGCACTAAGGGATGCTCGGACATCCTGAGATGAGCACGAGTGGGCCACTATTTCATCCTTAGATCAGATGGGGTGGAAAGGAATCTGGGAGCACTCGGGAGCCATGGACAAGGAAACTTGGAGTGGGAGCTTCAGTTTCAGAAGCCACTGGCATGGAGGGAGGCAAGGAAGAAACATCTGGACTTGTCTCTCTCCTGCCCTCAATATTTTGCCTGTACCTCTGAGGTTGAATCCCACCGAGACTGACGAGGAAGCTAAGACAGTGCAGTTGGAAGGGGCAGGTTCCCAGGACTCCAGACAAGGCCACGGAGGGAGACAGGGATGGGGGTACCAACGGAGTAAGGAACACTCCACTCTAAATGCCAATTTCATGCCTTCTCCTTGTGCCTCAAAACCTCAGGTCTGTGATACAGTCACTCTGAAAATTAGTTCAGCAGTTTCCTGCAAATATAAACATAAACCCAGCGTGGAGACAAAAGCAACTTCTTGGATGTTCATGCACCACATTGGCTTCTGATTGACCCCCAGCCCCCCGAATGCCTCCTGAGTCCTGTATTTACTGTCCTTAGTGTATGAAGAGGTGTGCCTGCTCTAGAGCAAAAGCCACCTTGGTCTTATGACACGTGGTATTTTCCCTGTTCTGGGGGTGTGGCCTTTCTTTGTAAGAGGGACACCCTTCTCCTGTGCTATATAAACCCTGGGTCTGAGGAGTTACTGTGCAAAGATCTACTTGTCTTGCAGCCATCCGAGACTTCCATCTGTAAGTTCCCCAATAAATGACCCTTTGATAAACAAACTGAATTTGTCAGACTAGCTCCTTGGTTTCTCAGTAGGCTCCTGAAGCATTTGGGAGCACTTGGTATAAGTAGTTTTGGCTCTTTTCCTGGAACACCCACTAACCCAATTTCCTAGTATTTCCCCAAAAAAGATGAAAATTTATGTTCTCACAAAACCTATACATGTGGCTTGACGCCTGTTGCTCAGTGAGTAGGGAGCCAGCCACATACATGGAGGCTGATGGGTTCAAGCCCGGCCAGGGCCTGATAAACAACAATGACAATTACAACAATAGCCGGGCATTGTGGTGGGCACCTATAGTCCCAACTACTCAGGAGGCTGAGGAGGCTCAGAGAACCACATAAGCCCAAGAGTTTGAGGTTGCTGTGAGCTGTGATGTCATAGCACTCTACCGAAATATTCTGTTTTAAAAAAAAACCTGTAGACAAATATTTAGGCTTTATTCAGAATCTCTCCAAATTGGAAATAACCTAAATCTGTACAGTGATATCCCACATAGCAATAGAAATGAATAAAATACAGATAGACATGATGACTCAGATGAATTCCAAATGTGTTATGTGAAGTGAAAGGAGCCAGACTCGAAAGGCGACATCTATGTGATTCCATTTCTACGACATTCTGGCAAAGGCAGAATCAGGGACAAAAGTCGGATCAGGAATGCCTGGGTGCCTACATCTGGGGTGAGGACAGAGATAACTACAACAGGACACAAGGGACTGTGAGGGCAGGCAATGTAACCAGTCTACATACGGATAGGAGGAGGGATGGCAAGGGACCGTGAGGGCAGGCAATGTAACCAGTCTACATACGGATAGGAGGGATGGCAAGGGACCGTGAGGGCAGGC
>NW_003852441.1:4141645-4155657 GCF_000181295.1 Otolemur garnettii | reverse complement strand
GGACCGTGAGGGCAGGCAATGTAACCAGTCTATATACGGATAGGAGGAGGGACGGCAAGGGACCGTGAGGGCAGGCAATGTAACCAGTCTATATATGGATAGTGGGAGAGATGGCACCTTTTTGTCAGAACTCATGAAACTCCCCATGAAAAGAAGTGACTTTCACCACACGTAAATAATACCTCCATAGTACGGAAGAAATCACTTTAATGAAACAAAAATGTTTTAATGAAAAAAACAATAATGCTTCAATAAACCTGACTTAAGAACAATACGTGTTCCTCTGGCCACTTAGCCAGCTCTCAGATGGAGGCTTTAACTTCTATATCACCAATGAAATAGAACACATCTTGGGAAAACTGCTTTGTATTCTCACCTGTAAGTTCTGAAGTCCCATCAGTATCTGTAGCTTCACCTCTGTCTCTCCTGGTGTTCAGAGGAAGACGTGACCCCCTGTTGCTATGAAAGGCAAAACTTCCTCAGGTGCTCAGCAGAAGGGGACACCTCTCCTTCCCATCTTAGGTTCATAGTGGAGGCCCCTATAGCAAAGGACAGATTAACAAAAAAAATTGTACAAATTTGTGATATGCATGGGTTGAGAGCCTGTAGAAATAAAGACTCAGTCAGACAGGGAAACATGTATTTCTACGTTAAGTTGGGTGAAGAAGTGGATGGCATGGGAAGGTAAGGATTGATCTAATGAGGGTGAGGAGTTAACAAGATCTTTTTGTTCTGACTCTTCTCTGGGTCCCTGTGTCTTCAGGAATGAGGATATTCCTTACCTCTAGGTAGAGGCAGGGAACTCCTCAGTGGGGTGCTTGTGACTTGCTCAGGAGAGAAGGGAGAGGTGAAGATTTTGTATTCAAACAAAGCAATACTACTCTTTCCTCAAAGTCATACTGCCATGTTTGGGGACAGTGTGTCCTAAACACTGTCATCTGAATTTTTTGCATCCCCTTCCCCTTTGGTGAGCTCTTCCCTCCCCCCATTTCAGCCTCTGTCCTTGACCAGATCATACTCAAACAAGGCAGCCTCCCTCGGCACAACCCACCCCACCCCAGTGCTTGCCCCATCCCTCTGCCCCATCAGAACAAAATATCTTGAGTGCTTATCTACTCAAAGCTTTCTCCACTTCCTGACTTCTAATCCTCTCTTTAAGATAATTCTAAAAAATCTCAAATATAAAGACAATGATAAATAATAGTATGACAATTATTCATGTTTTCAATCCCTGAATTTAACAGATGTTAACACTTAGCTGTACTTGCTCAAGATCTTTATCTTTGTATTTTTAAGAAATAAAACATGACCTATTATAATTGAATTCCCCTTTGGACTCATTCCCAATCCTATTATCCCCTCATTCCCCAGCGGTGACCTCTGTTCTGACCTTGATAGTTACCATTCGCTGTATGGTTTCACGTTCTAACGCATCCACACGTGTGTATGAAAGAGACACAGCCTTGTGCGGTGTGTTTGAACTTTGTGCCACTCCTGTCTCATCGTCCTCCACTTTGCCATTCGCAGCTTCAGTTGCTTTTTGTGTCCGTTGCTTCCTTTCATTTTGTTTTTTTATTGCTGGACTATGTTATTTTACAATTCCTTCCAAAAGAGAATGCAGGGATAAGCTTTGCCATTTCTTGCATGTCAGAAAAATTCTCTATTGTCTGTACATTTAAATGATATTTTTTCTGAATACAAGATTATCTCTTCAAGTTACTTTGCTCAGGTGATCACATGCGATCATCCATCGTCTTTCTGTGTCCGGCCTTGCCAAAGATGTGCAGTATATGATTCTAAGTCCGTTTGAGGGTTTCCCTCTCACTCTTTGGGCCTGTGGGTGTTGTGTGTGTCTGTCTTTCTCAGCGGTAGGGATTTTTCTTTGTCCTTGCTGTTCTGAAATTCCATTTGTACAGGTGAGAGGTGTCCCCCTCCATATATTTCTACTCTTTAAATTTGAAGACCTGTCTTTGGAAAAAAGTATATCCTATCATTGCTTCAAAATTTCTTCCCCTGAGTTTTCCCTAGTTGCTCCTTCTGGGACTCCTTTGAAGCAATAATAGGGTACACTTTTTTCCAAAGACATGTCTTCAGATTTAAAGAGTAGAGATAATATGGAGGGGGACACCTCCTACTCAACCTTCTGGGTCTGTCCTTCTTTCTCTTTACTTTCACCCTAGACATTTGCACAAGGCCTTTTGACCTTGTCTTCTGTGGGGATTCTCTGCATCTATTCTCCATTTTCACAAATTCTGCTTTCTGGCCCATTTATTGAATGGAGGTTTTGTTTTCTTTTTATTTTCTAATGTTGGACATTTAATGATGGAGAGAATATCCTCTTACATTCCTCTGAGGACCGTTGTCCTGTTCCTCTTTCATTAATTCTGTTTTCCTGGGCTGGTTGCATTGGGCAGCTCCCTTCAGGGTAACCCCACGTGACTGTAGGAGACCTGGTGCAGTACCTGCTTGCAGCCTTTCTTATGAAGGAAATGTGGGGCCTGCTGCCCAGCGAGGGGTCCCAGCAGCTGCTCTGCTGCAGGACGAGCTTTCTGTTTGTTCTGGGTGGTAACTGCCACCTGGACACTTGGGTCTCTCTCCTGCACACTCCTAGGCACACTGTCTCTTACTCACCTCCTGCCCTGAGGTTCTGTGTGTGGTGGAGGGTGCAGGATGCTGCAGGGTCACCGCCTGGCTGTTGCATTCTTCCCCCCTTACCTCCAAGGTCCACACCTACTCATTGGCCCCACAGCACAGAACCGCTCTTTCATCCCTGGTGTGTGACTCCCTTATCCAAACTGAACTTGGTTGCTTTCTCCCAACTTTAGGATTTTCACATGGTTTAAACTAAAAGGGGTCCTGCTTTTTGACTTTTGTTTCCCTAATCATGATGTGCCCATTCAGTGCCCTTGTCTACCACCTCTGTGGATTGAAACCAGGAGGGAGGAACTAAAGCAGGTGTCCATCCTGTCACCTGACATCTTAATTCTAAGCATTAATTTTCCAGGAGATCCCTTAACAAATTGTCCCACTGGAATTCAAAGGGTTTTGTTATGTCTGTTGGATCATTTTTAGCATTCCCTAATGGATGAAATTGTGTGTGTGTGTATTTCTTATCTTTCACATTTCTTGTTCAGCACTTCCCGACGATTTCAAATAATAGTCATCAGGGTGGATGGCCTGCTCAGTCCCCTTTCCCAGCAACTCTGCCACCCTCCCCACCATCCACAGGAAAATGGGGAGGCTCCCAGAGGCCACAGTGTCCCTGCAGGTGTCTGTACCTCTGAGCCTGGTGCATCAGACCAGGGGGAGACACCAGACACAGGATGCTTGCATCAGGGATTCTTCTTCATTGTACAAACAATCACACAGATACACAATTAAAAACTACAATAAGTGAAATGAAGAACGATGTCATAGACCAGTAAGTGGGGTTAATTTCTGAAGGATCCCTGTAGCTGAGGAGTGAGAAGGGTCCTAGACAGGAGGACCCAGGTCAGGGCTATGAGAGAGGACCAAGGGTGAAAGGATGGCCAGGATGTCTAGGGCTGGAGCCCCTGTTCAATTTGGATAAGAGCTCCCTCCTCCTCTTCCTCCACCTTATTCCTGTCACCTAGTGTCTGTGCTCTGCATTGCCCTGAGTGCCCTATTGGCCCCAACTCAGCTGGAGAGGAAGAGCTGGAGGGAGGCCCATCCTGCGGAATCCTGAGGCTGTGTTAAACCCTTGGGTTCTCATTCACAAGAGCAAAAGGAGCAATGAAGGGAATGGAGAACTGTGACCTGACCAGATATGCATGTTAGAGGACTCTGACCTCACTTCTGAGAATGGAAATAAGTCAGGTGAGATGACAAGCAGACCTCTCATGGGGTTATCCCAGAGGGTGTCCCCAGGGCATTCCTGAACACCCTTGCTACTTGCTGTGCTGATGGCTGTCCACTTCAGATAATTCTGTTAACTCTGCAAATGAAAGGAACATATATTACTAGATTACTCAGAGTTCTTTGTTTTTACATGAAGTCAAAAATTGAATTAGATTTTATAAAGATACCATTTCTGAAATTTTTTAAATTATAATTTTTTTTGGTTAGTAATATGCTAAAATGTAATTCTTATAAACATAAAGGAAAATTAAACCTACTTGGTCATGTGGTGTATTTATCTGCTGACAGAAATTTTTATTATTTATATTCATGAAGAAAGTGATAAACATTTTTTTCTTGAGAAGTAGTCTTTGTCTAATTTTGTTGTTAATGTAATTGTGATCTTAGCTTTTTTCTTCCTTCCTTTCGTTCTTTTTTTTTTTTTTTGAGACAGGGCCTTGTTCTATCACCCAAGCTAGATAGTGCAGTGGTGTCATTACAGCTCACAGCAACCTCAAACTCCTCTTGAGTACCTGGGACTTACAGGCATACACCACCATGCAGTTAATTTTTAAAAAATAATTTGTAAAGAGAGGATCTCACTTCATGTTCAGGCTGGATCACAGCTTTTTAAAACAGACTAGGAATAGCAATTTAAATAGCAAAGGAGTTTTATTGAATTCTGAGAAGAATTCATCCATGAAATGAAACTGTCTTAGCCCAGACCTTCTGGGGAGAAATGATTCTTTGACAACTTTGCTAATTTTTCCCCTTGTCATTTGTCTTATTTTTCTTCAATAAGGTTTGTATTCTCTGTAAATTGCCCATTTCATCCAGCTTTTAAAAATTATTAACTTAGACTGGACCATAAATTTCTTGCTTTCCTTACTCTCCTAGACACACGTATGTAAATTTGTTTTTTCATTCTTAATTTGCATTTATTCTTTTCTCCCTTGATTAATCTTTTTAAAGCTATGTTTATCTCATTACCATTTAGAATTATTGACTGTAATTTTTTCTATCTTAAATGAAGTAGTTTCTGTTTATCTTCCTCTAATCTCCTATTTACTTTGCTATTTTTTGCCATCTTGAGTTGAATATTTATTTACATTCATTTTCCTTGTCTAATTAATTCTTTCTTTTTCTGTTTTTTTTTTTTTTTGAGACATAGATTATCACTTGGTCACCCTCAGTAGAGTGCCATGGTGTCATAGCTCACAGCAGCCTCAAACTCTTGGGCTTAAGTAATCTTCCCTCAGCCTCCTGAGTAGCTGGGATTATAGGTGCCTGCCACAATGCTTGGCTATTTTTTAGAGATGGGGTCTTGCTCTAGCTCAGGCTGGTCTCAAACTCATGAGCTCAGGCAATTTATTGACGTTGGCCTCCCAGAATGCTGGAGTTACAGGTGTGAGCCATCACCATGGTTATCTAATTAATTCTTTCAAAGCTATGCATCTTCCAGTGATTACTGCCTTGACCACCTCCTATATTTTTATATGCAGCATATTAAATATCCTTTTAAAATCCAAAGTGCCTGCTCCTTGTTTTAATGTGTTGAACAATACCAAGTTTATTGCTCTGACTTATTTCTTGATTTTGAATACCCATAATTCTGATGCAGGCTTAAAAGACTATATATTATAAGGCCCTTAGCTCTTTTGTCTATAGATTAAAGGACAATATGCTTTTCTTATCTTCTTTTTTCTTCCCTTTATCTTCATCACCATATGCAGATCACATCCCAGTGTCCACTTTACAAGATGTCGGTCAGGAAACATCATGTCCTCATCTTCCCAGCTCAGAGGTAAAGCATCTCTGCAGAGTAATACCCAGAAATACACCTTTTTCTCATCAGCTGTTCTTAAAGTGTGTTGAAACCCATGATTAAAATAGGTAATTTTTTTTTTTCGGTTTCAATACTCAATATTCTAAGAATGAAGTGACATCAAGGAAGTAATTGCTATAGTGCAAGATGTTGAAAGGGTGAGTAATAAAAATCAGATGGATTTCTTGGAAGGGAAATCAGTTTACAGTTCAAACACAGGTCCTGGGTGGAGACACAGAACCAGGGGAAGGAATTAAAACTCAGAAGAGTCAGGGGCAATGGTCAGAACAGCTGGAAATATGAGACCAAAGAAGCAGGCACACGTGAGAGGCCTGCTAGACAGGACGACCAGAAGGAGAGAGTTCCACTTTGAGGCAGACCCATTAAAAGTCTTTTGCTCCCCTGAAGCTATTGTTAAGAACTGAGATAGCATGAAGTACCCAATTAACCTATTTTATTTAATATGTTTTTCTCATATTTTCATATTACTTGGTAGCCTTTTGGCTTTTGTGATACATCCTGTGCTGCTGGATGAAGGTGAATCTATGAAAACTGTGAATAAAAATTTCTCAAAAGAACCAGGGGATCGTCACCAGACATTGGAAGAGGTAGCCTCATCCCTGAGTGAGAACACATCCTTTCTTGGAATGATTCTACCCATTTGACATCCTTTCTTCTCCATCCCTGAGGTAGTTCTCTTCAAAATCGTCTTTATCAATCCACCCCATTCCTGTATGTGCATGTGATTTCTTTCATTCAAGAGGTGGATTCTAATTCCCATCTCCTTGAAGTGACTAGCTTAGCCAATAGAATATGGTAGGAGCAGTGTGACTTCCATGGCTCCCAGCTTGGGTCATAAGATGCCTTGCAGTTTCTGCGTGGGGGTCTTAGATCACTTTCTCTTGTCAATCATCCACCATGCTCTTAGAAATGTAGATGGCACTAGGAGGGCACTGTAGGGGTGCCTGTCATCAACCTCAGCCAAGTTCATGCCTTTGAGGCTCACTGGCCAGTCAACTCACTGAACCTTCAGTTGACTGCAGCTCCATCTGACATCTGTCTGCAACTGTCTAAGAGTCACCAAATGGGAAACCAGCCGAGCCCAGTCAAAATCCACAGAACCACAAGATATTATAATAAATATTTTACACCTAAAAATTGGGGGGTAGTTTTTTATACAGCAATAGATAACCAGAATAATCCTCTGTGCTTCAGTGACTTAAAGAAATGCCATTCTAGGGGAGACACACATTCTTTAGACATATAACATCTTCCTCAGCTTAAAGTCAAACCAGGCTGACTGGGGGCAATTATACCTTTAATCTTCCCACTTTGATCCATTATTATGCTATTTATTAATCAAAGAGCAGTATCATATCCAGGTTATTATCAAAGATGAAAACACCTCATTTTTATCTCCATTAAACACCTAATAGCAATTATAATGCATTTCCAGGCTCTGATTTTAGTAATGAGTTTGAGAGTGAGTTTGCTATTCAAATTAATTGCAATTCAACTCTATAAATATTTATCAACTGCCTTTTATGTACTTTGATATGTGGGCCTTGCAAATTAAATGAATTCCTACTCTCAAGGACCCTTTAGTAACAAAAGGTAATTCAAATAGAAAGACAGTGTAATTCAAGGAATAAAAGTCATGGGTGCCAAGCATAAAAGGGACAAATAAAGTCAAAATAGGGATCTAAAGAGGAGGAAGGCAAGCATCATTCAGGAGACAGCATGGGGAGTGAAAAAGGAAAAGCCTAGTTTGAATTCCTAGTCTGCCACTAACCTAGCACTTATTTGACTTACTTAACAAGTTATTTAACTTTATAACATAGGGAAAACACATTTTCTTAATCAACTTGCTTTTTTAAAAAAAATGTTTTTTTGGCATAACTACTTTACAGGCTTCTAAGAATTAGATAAAATAAGAAAAGGAAACTAGTGATTATTTCATAGAAGATGCTATATTCATAGTAGCTGATGTTATCATTATCATCACTGTCATCATTATTTAATTTGTGGGATTAGAAATACTTACTGGGAAAATGGCCTGTGAGCTTGGACTTTAAAAAAATGTGCATACTTCACATCATATATTAAAAATTAACTCAAAACAGATCAAAAGCATAAAAGTAAGAGCCAAAATCATAAGTGCCCTAGAAAAAAACACAGTCTTTGTGGTCCTTGTAAATCTTTGTGACCTTGGATTTGGCAATGGGTTCTTAGAGATGACACCAAAAGCACAAGTGATAAAGGAAAAAACCAGATGTGTTACATTTTATCAAAATTAAAGTTTTTTGTGTTTCAGGGGACACTATCAAAAGGGTGACAAATAACTCACTGAATAGCAGAAAATATTTTCAAATCACATCTAAGAGACTCTTGTCTAGAGCATACAAAGGAATCCTATAGTTCAATAATAAAATAATAATTCAGCCAATTAAAAATGAGCAAATTATCTGAACAGACATTTCTCCCAAGAGGATATACAAATGGCTGATAAACACATGAAAAGGTGCTTACCATCATCAATCTTCAGATGAATGCAAACCAGCTACCATGGGACACTGTTTCACACCCACTAGGATGATTATAACTAAAAAGTGAGACGATAACAAGTATTGATGAAGAAATTGGAACCTTCATACACTACCAGTAGGAATGTAAAATGGTGCAAACATTTTGGAAAAAAGACAGGCAGGTCCTCA
The DNA here is from genome assembly GCF_000181295.1 of Otolemur garnettii. NCBI lineage: Eukaryota > Metazoa > Chordata > Mammalia > Primates > Galagidae > Otolemur > Otolemur garnettii. Next base: position 4,147,260 of record NW_003852441.1, on the reverse strand, counting down.
AATGATTAATAATAGTAACTATATGATTCAATAATTTCACTCCTGTGATATTTAGAATTATGTCACTTTGGCCTTTTGATTGCTTCTTTCGCTTTGTATACCACTGTCATGACATCCATATTACAGTATGTATCAGTACCTCAACCCTTTTTGTAGTCAAATAATATTCCATGGATATGAATAAAGTATATGTTGGTTACCCATTCATCAGCTGATGGACATTTTAGTTGTTTTTCCTTTTTGGTTGTTGTTAATAATGTTGTTCTGAGTATTTGTGTGCAAGTTTTTATTTGAATACATGTTTTTAATTCTTCTGAATAGGTATGTATATCCCCAGAAGCAAAATTACTGGGTCATATGGTCACTATGTTTACTATGGCTACTATATTATGTAATTCTACTTAGAATTCTGCTTGGAATTATATAACACAGAGATAGATGGTAGGTTAATGGGTTTCCAGAGCCGGCAGGATCAGAAGTTGGGTAATAACCAACGAGTAATGGGTCTCTTTTCAAGTTGATGTAATTTTCTATAATTGATTGTAGTGATGATTACAGAACTCTGTGAACACACACACAACATTGAACTGTACACAGTAGATGGGTAAATCAACCAAAAAATGATGTTCAATACTTTAATACATAGGGATAAGACAAATGAGAGGGGGTAGGCACAAGGATCCGGTTAGAGACCAGTGTGAGGAATGGGCAGAGGTGGGACATTATCAAGCAGAAGATATCTGTAGATGATAAAACTGAAAGTTAGCCACCGGTGAGGCAACCTGGCTGTAAGTGCCAGTCATTAAAGAGTGGGTTACAGGCAGGGCCTATAGTTCAGTGTGTAAGACGCTGGCCACAGACACCAAGGCTGGTGGGTTCAAACCTGGCCCGGACCAGCTAAAACAACAATGACAACTCCAACAAAAAACAGCCAGGCGTAGTTGTGGGCGCCTGTAGTCCCAGCTACTTGGGAGGCTGAAGCAAGAATATTGCATAAGCCCAAGAGTTTGAGATTACTGTGAGCTGTGACACCATAGCACTCTAACCAGGGCAACAGCTTTAGACTTGTCTCAAAAAAAAACTGGGATTGGGGACCTGGGCTAGAGTAGTGACAAAAGGTAGGGACAACAAAAAAGGAGGGCACAAGAAACATGTCTGTGATGGTTGAATTAACAGGACATTAATTATATCTGTTGAATGTGGATATAAGTGTATGGCATTTCCAAGTGTGACTGCAGTTTGAGTCTAGGAATAGAAACAAGTGATGTTTGACTGAGTCAGGAAAAGGAACTGATTTGACAAGGCCGGATGGTGATGTGGGTTTGGGCAAACAGACCAGAAATGAATCAAGCGCAGAAAGAGAAGAGCAAAGGTGTGACAAGAAAACACTTGTGTGCCCTATCTGTGACGTGGGCCTAACGTAGGGATTTGTTATTATTGCTGTTGTTTGATTCTGTAGGTGCTTTAGGGTGGTTGGGCTTGAAAGAGATGGGCATTACTGAGTGGTTACTGTGAATCAGGCACTCGCCTAAGTTCTTAAAATACGCATTGTCTTACTTTCTTACAACAACCTCATGGGGAACATGTTGCTTTTATTATCCTCAGAATCTGAAACCAGACCTATGTGGTTAATAGTTACATCTATGGACATTTGTTGTAGAGCATCCGTGAGGCCACACATCTGACAGTCCAGCAGCCCAGGGGCTGGGCCTCATTGGTTTGCAATAAATATTAATTTTTATTAATTTTTATCCCCCATACCTGCATCAACTTGCCCTCCAAGGTTGGTGGTGGTGTCCAAAAACCAAGTTTTAAATTCAAAAACATTTACTAACCAGAATCTCTCCTCCCTCGCCGACCTCCTTTGGTGCAATGCAGTTGGTACCTTAAAGCTTCATGTCTCTGCCCGGGTAACTCCCTTCTCTCTGATGACTCGGTTCCTTGTACGTCCACACCTCTCCCTGCTCCCTCTACTCCCTCCCCACCCCACCAACATCCCTGCAGGCCTTTGTCGAACCCACGGGGTTTAATAAAGACAAATGTGCCTCAGATTTGAGGCTATGCTTCAGTGCTTGCCCGGAATTTGGCGGGGCCCACCCACACGCCCATCTCATTTCTAACTTACATCACTGGAATCAAGACTGCTAAAAACACAGCGATTATGACTCCCCCACCAGCCCCTCCAACTAATCTCAAACACAAGAGGAGAAAACTGCAAAAGGCTCATCTCTGTGAGCTTTTACAACAGTAAATTGGAGCTCGTCGGAGCCAATTCCTCAAGCCCTTTGCTTTAATCTAAACCAGGATTTTTCATCTTCTCTTTCATGATCCCGTGTTTGAGCTCCGTGAAGAGGTTCAGCAGCAAGTCCGTATGTTATCGTTCTAATGAAAACAGTCAGAACCTCGTGATTATTAATCACCTGGCCTTATCATCCATTAAAGGAAAGTCTTGTTAGCAGAAAGGCATATGTTGGTTCCTAAATTCCAGAGATAAAAGCCAAAAGGAAATGAGAGACACAAACTAACAACTCAGTTGCCTTGGAATTTTCAAAATGAACTGTATCTTGTCAATGGCTTCTTCAATTAAACACTCACTGAAATAAAATATTCAGCCCTACATGTGGCTGTCTGAGTGCATTTCTCTTTTTGTTTCTGTTATTCCTGTAGTTTAATATGAGTTCTAGAATTCTAGGGGAAAAAAATGATTGAAACAGTAATTTCAATCAGCTTTGTAAATAGTGTTCAGAAACCATTAGGCTGCATAAGTGGTATTCAATGACCACATTTGAATTGGCCACTATGAGGAAACCATTTGTAAATACCTAGCTGCATTCAATTTAAAAGTTGCTCATAAAAGGAAAGCATTTAAAGAACATGCTTAGATTAGAACCGTAGTAGATGAGTGATAGAATAATTGTAAGCAATTTTGCAATGCTAATTTCTAAAGGCAGGGAGTTGAAAGCAGGCAAAATGGATTTCATACCAAGAAAACCTCTTGGTTGGGAACAAATAATCAGGGCAAAGCTATGTACGCCATGCACTTCTGTGACCTCTCGTTCTCAACCAACCAAAATAGACATTGGGGCCAAAGAAAGTGATATGGAAAATAATTTGAGTATCCATACATTATTCTTTGCTTGTTATTTTAATGGAGAGTATGTTGCATTGGAATCAGTATTTTTCAAAATGAGTTCCACAGAGCACAAGTACAATGTGATAATTCATAGAGGAAAAAGTCTGGGGACAATCCACAGTCAAAAATGTTTGGAGAACTTTTACATGTCTTTACTCCCTCTTGGATTTACCTCTCACTCTCACATGCTAGGCATTTGGAAAGGGCTTTCAGTAGAGGAAAAACTCCTATGTTTTTATTTTAACCCAAGTTCTCCCAGACTTGACAGAGAAAATTATTGTCCTTATAATATCGATTCAGATTTTCTGAAAAGAGTGAGTGTTTCGTAAGGCACATTCAAGGAGACATCTAGACACCTGCCCTCCCAGCATGTGATGCTGGGGAAAGACTGGGGAGTTGGTCTGTGCACCCACAGCCAAGCACTGGCCTTTATCCCTAGGCAGTGACTTCACTGGGCCTTTGATAAAGATTTGTTTAATGGGATAAAACTCAAATTAGAGATACTACGTAAATGTCCCACATAATAACTTGCCCCAACCACACTGCTGCATTCTTTGGGAGACATGTAAACTATGTTCCAATTGGTGGCCTGGCCAGCATGTGACAAGAAGGGGCTTTGTCCTCAAACCTCTGAGCCATCAGAGACCTCAACTAGCTCCACTTTGATCACAGTCCTGGAAATCTCACCACAAAGCCAGAAGATTGTCAATGCAACCTTGATCATGCTCAGCCTCGGGCACTTTCTCAGATCTGGACACCTCTGAACCCTCCTTGGCCCATGGTATAGTTGGGAAAGAGTGTGTGCTCAGGCATCAGACAAAACCTACGTTTGAGTTCCAGTTTTGCTATGTGTAGTCACGTGAACTTGAGCAAGTCACTGACATACTCTGAGTCTCACTCTCACCGCCTGTGCAATGGGTATAAAAACAGAACTTACTTCATAGAATTGTGAGGAACAGAAATAAACAAGATCATTTGTGTGGAGCCAAAAAAACACCCCAATGCCCCAGCATATAAAAAATAAAAATGAAAATCTATGGAATATAATAGAGAATCTAGAGATGAATCCAGCCACATATCAACATTTGATCTTTGATACACTTAACAAAAGTATGCACTGGGAAAAAGAATCCCTATTTAATAAATGGGGCTGGGAGAACTGGTTAGCCACATGTAGAAGACTGAAACTGGACCCACATCTCTCATCATCAACAAAAATTGATTCTTTCTGAATAAAAGATTTAAATTTAAGACATGAGACAATAAAAATTCTAGCAGAGAGTGTGGGGAAAATACTTGAAGATATTGGCCTGGGGAAAGATTTTATGAGAAATACCCTCCTGGCAACTGCAACCACACCAAAAATAAATAACTGGGATTTGATGAAGCTAAAAAGCTTCTGCACATGGGAGGTGCCTGTGGCTCAAAGGAGTAGGGCGCTGGCCCCATATGCCAGAGGTGGCAGGTTCAAACCCAGCCCTGGCCAAAAACTGCAAAAATAAAAAAGCTTCTACACAACTGAAGGTACCACAAACAGCAAACAGACAGCCTTCAGAATGGGAGAAGACTTTCGTATGTTCTTAAAATACGCATCTAGTTATCAATCTGACAAAAGCCTGATAACTAGAATCTACAGAGAACTCAATTAAACAAGAAAAGAGCAAACAATCCCCTTTGTAACTGGACAAGAGATTTGAGCCAAAACTTCTTTGAAGATGGCAAATGAATGGCCAACAAACACATGAAAAAATGTCCATCATCTTTAATCATCAGAGAAATGCAAATCAAAACCACTCAGAGAGATCACCTAACCCCAGCAAGATTAGCCTACACCACAAAATCTGAAAGCCACAGATACTGGTGTGGATGTGGAGAGAAGGGAACCCTTCTACACTGCTGGTGGGACTGCAAACTAACGGAACCTTTATGGAAAGAAGTATGGAGAATTCTCAAAGAACTAAAGGTTGGCCTTCCCTTTGATCCTGCAATCTCATTACTAGGTATCTCAAAAGAACAAAAAATAATTTTACCACAAAGACATTTGCAACAGAATGTTTATTATAGCTCAATTCATAATTGCCAAGTCATAGAAGCAGCTCAAACACCTATCAACCCATGAATGGATTAACAAATTGCAGTATATGTGTACCATGGCGTATTATTCAGCTATAAGAGAAGACAGAGACTTTACATCTTTTATGTTTACCTGGATGGAGTTGGAACACATCCTTCTTAGTAAAGTATCTAGTCTAGCAAGGGGTCAAGGGAAGGCGGGGGGAGTCTAGGGAGAGAATGATTGGCAGAAGGAAGGAGGACATTTGGTGGGACCTCACCTAACGTGCACATTGCGAGGGTGTTCAACACGCCTACTGGGTGAGGGGCTCTTTTACAACTTGAATTGTACCTTGGAAGTGAGAACAATGTAACCTAAAAATTTGTACTTTCATATTAATTTGAAATAAAAAGAAAAAAGCAAAAAAAA
>NW_003852441.1:4137269-4141351 GCF_000181295.1 Otolemur garnettii | reverse complement strand
CCCACGTTTGCCAGGTTGTGCAGCCTGAGCCCTGCCCCGCATGGTGAGGTTGGGTCAGGTCACCTGTGGGCCAATGACCAGAAAGATTAACCTCAGGGTACGTTTACATGAGAGAGCCGAATGTTGGTAAGCCAGGGCAGGGCCTACCCTCCCAGGTGGCCTTCTCGGTAGATCTGTAAGGGAAATACCCACACAGACAATGGAGCAGGCGTTAGCTGGGGCTTTGACCCTGACCCCTGGGAGACGGCTTGAAGCCAAGTGAGGTCACTGTGAAGGCCATGGAGGAGAAGAGCACTCCACTTCCCTGCACAGCCACATGTGACCTCCCGCCACTCCTCAGACAGGGAGGGCATGTCCGCCCTGATAAGCAGAGCATGTGAGGGTGACAGCGGGCATGGGGGTAGGTGACGGGGGAGTTGACACCAGTGCTCAGAACAGCCACCCAGTATGTACTTCCTGAGAGGGTGGGGGACACTGAGTCCCCCCAGTCTCAGGTTAGACATGTAGGAGAAGGGAGCACACCCCAAGGGAAGAAAAAGAAAAATAGGATGACGGCTCCTGGCACGGGTAGGAGGTTCAGCCTGGATCATTCACTCATGCCTTCATTTTCCTAACTAATATTTACTGTATACCAGGAACAGATCTAGGCTCTGTGACTCATCCCTCAATGTGATAATTAATCTAAAGCCGCTCCCCTTCCAGAGCTTACATTCTGGTGGAAGTCGAAAACCAACAACAAACATCACGAACCTGTAAACTGTATTTAATCTTAGACAGCGACACAGGTCACAAAAACACAAAAAGCACGGTAAGGGAGATTAGGAAAGGCGGTTGGTGATTTTACATATTGTAGGATACAGAGACCTGCAGAAAAGGTAACATCTGAGCAGAGGCTGAGGCAGTGGAAAGAGTGAGCCGTGTGGACATGGGGAAGAGGATTGCAGACACGGAGAAAAGAAAGGACGAAGTCTTAGGGCAAGAGCCTTTTTGGAGGTTACAGGCACCCCGTTACATAGGATCCAGAAGGGAAGGCAGGCTGGTTACAAGGCACCCCTGTTACAGGATCCAGAAAGGAAAGGAGGCTGGTTACAAGGCACCCCTGTTACAGGATCCAGAAGGGAAGGGAGGCTGGTTACAAGGCACCCCTGTTACAGGACCCATAACAGAAGGGAGGCTGGTTACAAGGCACCCCTGTTACAGGATCCAGAAGGGAAGGGAGGCTGGTTACAAGGCACCCCTGTTACATAGGATCCAGAAGGGAAGGGAGGCTGGTTACAAGTCACCCTGTTACAGGATCCAGAAGGGAAGGGAGGCTGGTTACAAGGCACCCCTGTTACAGGACCCAGAACGGAAGGGAGGCTGGTTACAAGGCACCCCTGTTACATAGGATCCAGAAGGGAAGGGAGGCTGGTTACAAGGCACCCCTGTTACAGGATCCAGAAGGGAAGGGAGGCTGGTTACAAGGCACCCCTGTTACAGGATCCAGAAGGGAAGGGAGGCTGGTTACAAGGCACCCCTGTTACAGAGGATCCAGAAGGGAAGGGAGACTGGTTACAAGGCACTCCTGTTACAGAGGATCCAGAAGGGAAGGGAAGCTGGTTACAAGTCACCCCTGTTACACAGGATCCAGTCTAGCGGGGAATCTGGATGATCAAGATCAACCCAGAGCAGGGGTACGAATAGTCCCTAGGGAGCAAGATAACCAGCCCAAAGCTATAGAGCAAAGGTCCCCCACATTTGGCACCAGTTACCAGATTCATGGAAGATAAATTTTCCTTGAATGGTGTGTTTTTAGGGGGTGGTTTTGAGCTGATTCATGCATTTTATTTCTATTATTATGATGGTGTCAGTATCATAATTATATAGAATCCGTGGGAAGGGAGGCTGTTTTCCTGCCACTAAACAGTCCCATCTGGGGGTGACAGGAGACAGCGACAGATGAATCTTCCCTTCTCTAGCTCTCCTGCCACTGTTCGCCTCTTGTTGTGCAGTTCCTATGTAGCCAGGGATGCACACTGGTCCCTGGCTCAGGGCTTGGGGACTGCAGCTCCAAATAGTACAACAGCAAAGAAATGGGAGTGGGCAGTGCCCCAGGGAATCCTTCATCTCAGCCCTCAGGAATGTGGGCGCTTGAGTTCTTGGTTCCTTCCATCATGTGGAGCTGAAACTAGTGGCAGCTGTGGGTGGGGCCGGCTGCCCTTTAAGGAGTTCCACTGGAAAGGTGCCATCCCAGACAGTGACCCTGCAGTCACTCGGGCCTAATTGCAAAGCTTTGCGCTCCCCATGAATTAGGCAATCCAAGCCTCTGTCTGCTTAAAACCTGGGAACATTTCAAGCCCCTGCCCTGGAGGTTTGACTTTAATGATGCTGGGGTGAGACCCAAGAGTCTTAGTTTTGACAGCAGGAATTTAATGTGCCTCCGGGCATGGGGCTGTGCGCCCACACCCTGCGGTCAGCTGCGTGTGGATTCCAAAGGGCTTGTCTCTACGCCTCCCACCAACTGAACCCCAGTGGTATTATTCACATCTCCCTCTTCGATGAAAGGTTTTCGACCTAAGGTATGGAGAGATTTAATATATTCTGGAAGAGCCAAGGACTTTGTTTTTTAGTTTCTTTGGCTCTGAATAATTCCCGTAAGTAAGATATCCAAATATTACATTTTCCTGTGGCTCACTCTTTATGTTTGAACTCACAACATCTCTCTGTTGCTCTCATTTAATATGTGAGTGACAATACATTTCTCAACACTTAGAAATAAGTCCTCCCCAGCCGTTACAACTATAAAATATAGCTGCTAATAGCATGCGATCCAGGTTTCCCAGGCTCTCAGAAAACATCAAAGTTTTCTGTTGCCAGGAAATGTGGGTGGAAAGAAACGTGAAAAAAAACCTTCTGATCCGACGTGTGAGCTGAGGGATGGTGGGTGAGTGGGATTTATGAACTGTTAGCCGCCGTCCTTGGACGCCCGTATGGCCAGGAGTGAGGTCATCAGACAGCAGGTGCGCGCCCCCCAACAGGTGTTTGCAAAGGAGCCTTTCAGCCCTTGCCTGGCTGCTACCTGGAAGAGAGGGTCCCTGTCAGGCAGAGGAATTCTCAGTCACGGTGCTAAATCAACACAAAGGTTCTCCTGAAGGAAATTACTAAAACTTAAAATCATGGTCACGTGATTGGAAAAGTGATTTCAGAAAACTGACATGAATTCAAGTGCATGCCAGGTCTGAAGGCAGAGAATGGAAAGCATCGGGAGAGCTCTTCAGACTGCAAAGCATGCATTCCTAACAGTGCTGTGTGGCTCTGTTGCTCCTGCCTTCACTCAGGTTCAGATGTGAATATGGCAGGGGATATAAGGGTCCAAAGTGATGGGTGTCCCACCCAAGAAAGAGCCCCCGGGCACATAGGAGGCTGTGTGCAGAGCCTATCTTTGAGCCACCAGTCAGTGGGGTTTAGGGAGGCTGGCCCTATACTACAGTCCCGAGCTTCTATGTATAAGCTGCTATCCAAACAGAACATCCCCTGAGTTTTCTGCAGACTTACTGTAGGTGTGCTCTTTCTATCAGGATGGTTGAGCAGATCAGAAGAAAATTGATAATTGATATATCTGTGCCTATCTTTGGTACCATGGGAGGAAAGCCACCTTGAGGGCAAAACCAACACGGCGGGCAGTGGAGGTGACAGAGAGCGTCACAGTCCTCAAAGTGCTGTTTGAGATCTTGGTGCTGGCCCTGCCTAAAAATTCACCCCTGTTTTAATTCGCATAAGATTCCCCTCTTTGATTCTGTTTGAGAACACAAGATGCAGACTTTGTCATGTATCCTTCAGACAAAAATGTCAAAGCAACTCATTAAATTAATGCATCTATGAGTTATAGAAAGAAGTCACAGAGCTGGATGGCGTCCTGGCTTCCTGACTCCCTGGCTGCCTGGGACATACTTGGCTAAGCACGTATAGTTTGAACACATCTGATAAAATCAGAGGGTGGACCAAGGTCAATTCTGAGTTCCTCGACTGTATTATCTTGTTATGAACTTGACAATGTTAGAACCTAACACCATATATATATATATATTTTTTTTTTTTTTTTT
>NW_003852441.1:4133403-4137249 GCF_000181295.1 Otolemur garnettii | reverse complement strand
CCTCAAGCTGTCACCCTCAGTAGAGTGCCATGGCATGACAGATCACAGCAACCTCAAACTCCTGGGCTTATGCAATTCTCTTGCCTCCACCTCCCAAGCAGCTGGGACCACAGGCGCCCGCCACAACGCCCAGCTATTTTTTGGTTGCAGCCATCATTATTGTTTGGCGGGCCCGGGATTCGAACCAGCCAGCTCAGGTGTATGTGGCTGGTACCTTAGCTGCTTGAACCACAGGTGCCAAGCCAAGAACCTAACACCATCTTTACATTCATGCAAATATAATTTCTTCTCTATACTTAACTGCCTGATAAGAATGTTCCCTTGAAATTCATCTACCTAAAGAAAAAGGAATGAAAACCTTGACCTCATGCACTTAGCAGCATTAAATCTGTTTCCTGGCTAGTGGGAGAGAAAAGAAGGATGCCGATGATGAAACCCACCCCCGGAAGCCCCAGCCGTCTTGACGGAGTACACAAAGAGGGCGTGTGGCAGAGTCTGACGGGGCTCCCCTTCCCATGCCCACATTCAGAGCCTCTTTCTCTCATCCCTAAGCTCTAATCTTAGCCCCATCCTTCATGTATCTTTGAGCCAGGTTGGGACAAGAATTCTCTACAGACAAATACAGTAATGCCAAAAACGAGCTGCCTCTCCTTCAGCGTCTGTGTTCAGAGCAAAAATATATTTTATCTGTCCACAGCTTACAAAGGATTAACATCTACATCTTGCTTTACCTGCTGCCTCTAACCCTAGAATCCTGCAAGTATATCTTTATTATATTAGTGGCAGCTGAATGTCTCAAAACTAATACAATTACCCTAACAGGAATTGTTTGTAGGTAATTCGCGAAAATGCCCGGACAGCCTATCTCTTGCCATTACACAGCTTAAGAGACACAGTCTGGCTTTTGTTTTAATAACAAACGAAGCTCCACTCAATCGCTCTTAACACCCTCAGAGGAGGAGCCAAATCAGCAGCAGACCAGTAATAAATGTGGACTCACCTCCCTGAATAGGCCTCTTCCCACCTATAAATCAGAGATAACAAAATTTGCCAGGTTTCTGTTTTAAGCTCTGAATGGGGGTGGAATTGTGGGTCGGCAGTAAATTGCCACATAATTGCAATACATCAATTTGTGAGCAATTTAGATTTGGTTTGGGAAAGGGAGAAATGGGGACTAATTCAATTTCATTAAGTGTTTTTTTCTCCTCTAAGTTGGTTATCCAAAATTCCAGCGGTTGCTAAGCAAAAATTTGGTTGCTCTGAAAAATCCACCAATAACCTTAAGTGAGAAATTGTTGAGTCTCAGCAGAGACAAATCTGACAACTGAATGCACAACAAAGACACCTGAGGTCAGAGTGTTCTTTTCCTGCCAGGTGGTGGTTTGGCAATGGCTGTGTGCCTCTGCCTGTGGCTGTGTAGCCATGGAGGGGACCCTTCCGACTACAACGGGTCCCCACTTTGCCCCTTTGTACACGTGGGTGTTAATCACTTTCTGCTTCTGGTCATCCCTACAAACTGCTATCCTTTGTTAGTTCACCCTTAAATTCCTTCTGGACATTTGGACCACCACCTGTAAACCAAAACATATCCACAACATGGGTAATTTGATGCCACGGATACTAATTGTGTTTCACAATACTAAGATGTAAGAAGTCAAAAGAGCCATCATGTCCTGGCAGCGTGGCTCACACCCGTAATCCTAGCACTTTGAGAGGCCGAGGAGGGAGGAGCGCTTGAGGCCAGGAGTTTTCAGTGAGCTAGGATGCTCCTGCAGTCTAGTCCTAGCAACAGAGCAAGACCCTGTCTCAAAAAAAAAAAAAAAAGCCATCATTATATGTTCCTTCCTTTCTAACCAAGTTGTAAATGAGGCTCTTTCATCTTCTGTGTCTGTAATCAGCATTATCAAAGGAAGTTTCCTCAACCTCATGTGGTTCCATTCCCAACACACCTGCTAGCACACATGCGTGCACCTGCACAGTTCTAATTTAAAGCTGCTTCCTAACACCAGGATTTCCTATAACTCTGCCCACTTCTCCTGTTCCCTTGAACCCCGCCAACATCAAAGAACAAACACTGTCTGTTACTAATCTTCCCAGACTTTAGGTAATTTCTCCCACTTAGTTGTTCCATGCTCCATCCTTTATCCAGAGAGACTGTGACAGTTAATTTTATACATCGTCTCCACCGGATCACAGGGTGTTCAGATGTCTGGTGCGTCTTTAAGGTGTTTCCCTAAGAGATTAGCAGGTAATTCAGCAGTCTGAGTAAAGTGGATGTCCTCTCCAGCAACCCACCTAGGGCCTGAATAGGCAGAAGAAGAGAGGATTCTTGCTCTTTCGCTGCATGACTGAACTTAGTGATCTCCTGCCCTCAGCACTTCTTGTTCTCAGGCCCTCAGACTTGGTCTGGAATCTTTACTATCAGCTTTCAGACCTTCAAACTATACCTCCAGCCTGGCAGGCTCTTCAGCTTGCAGAGGAGGGCAGAGCCTCCATAACTGCCTGAGCCAATATGCAAGTACCTTACAGCAAATCTCTTTACTAGTGGTTTTCCGGTTAACTCTAATACAAAGACCAAATTCTGACACCTCGGGACTGAAGGAAATTGGGCAGCAGACGCAGTGGACTGTGGTGCCATGTTGTATGTGGCTGCACCCGGGAACTAGAGCAGTTCCGGGTCAGGGCAAGGTGAGCTCTAAGTGCAGTGGAATAATAGAGATGGGATGACCTGAGACTAGTGGCCCGAGGGACAGGCGCTGTCAAAATTATCTCTGCGTACTCAGCATTCAGGAGCAAAAGAAAGAGTGAAGATAATGTCTTGTTATAAAAGATGATATCTACATTAGTCTTGTTCTTGAAGGCCAGGTTGTCAGGTGGCTCCCAGAAGCTTTGAAAAACAGGTGGGACAGGGGAAGAGGTGAGGAAAGATGTCTGCAGAGAAGGAGGCAGTGCCTGTGGCTCAAGGAGTAGGGCGCCAGCCCCATACGCTGGAGGTGGCAGGTTTAAACCCCGCCCCGGCCAAAAACTGCAACAACAACAAAAAATGTCTGCAGAGAAGCATCAGAATCAGGAAGTGGAAGGTAGAACTCACATAAGCCCTAAAATTTTTAGGCTTAGAATCTTGTGCTTAAAAATGCCTGCCCTTGCCTACTTTTACATATACGGTCTTTTTCTTTTTTCTTTCTTTTTTTTTTTTTTCCTTACTTTCATTGCCTCATTCCTTTCACAGCCAACTTTACACATTGGAGGAGGTGAGGAAGTTTAAAAATACTGACACCTGCCTGAGTTTCATCCCTCTTGCCTCGAGGTTTTCATTTAACTGACCTGGATGTGGCTTTGGACATTTGGAATTTTAAACACTCCCACCAAGTTATTCCAATATCCAGCCAAAGTTGAGAAGCACTGAGCTAGGAAATGCTGGCCAGACTCAGCTGCACTCGGGGAATTAAGGAAAAAGCTTCTGAGCCAGTTTTGGATAGGTGAGAACAGGTCCCACTCTAAGCCTTAAGTTGGGCATAGCAGCAAAGAAAGCAAAATGAGGATATACCACAGAGGAAATATGAAAGTAAGATCTGAAGAATGTCTGGTGATATTTTTTTCCATCTGGCCAGAACATTTTCCTTTTGAGCAGTGATTCTCAGCCTTTCATGGCATCAACTTCATCTGGAGGGCTAGGGCTTGTTAAAACAGATTGCTCAGGCGCCACCACAGGAGTTTGCTTTTCTGACAAGTGTCCCAGGTAATGCCAATGGGCCTGGCCCAGGGACCACACTTTGAGAAGCCCTACTCCAGAGGAAATTGCTCTCCATGGGCTGGTCCAGGGACCACACTTTGAGAAGCCCTACT
>NW_003852441.1:4102031-4133278 GCF_000181295.1 Otolemur garnettii | reverse complement strand
TTTGAGAAGCCCTACTCCAGAGGAAGTTGCTCTCCATGGGCTGGTCCAGGGACCACACTTTGAGAAGCCCTACTCCAAAGGAAATTGCTCTCCATTCATTCCTTAGACTTCATTCTTCACAGTCTCATGGGAGCCTTCCACTCTGGGACCACACACAAGGAGTCATCCATCATCCCTGTCCCAAAAGAGCAGCAAAATCTTATCTATGCCCCTCCAGGTGCTTGTAGCTCCACAGCTGCCTGAGACTGTGCAGGCAGTTACTGGGAACTTGGGTTTAATGTGTCGTTAAAAAGCTGGGAACCGGCACAGCCAGGAACGCCCATTTGTCAACAAGAATATTTCTTCTTCCTGTGATCACAAATGGTTTCCAGTCCTGAAAAAGCCTCAGAGGACGTGTGGGAAGAAAAATTACCAGGTCTATAGCTTGGAAATCCCCAGAATTCATCCATCCCTAAAATCAAATTGAAAGGAAAACTATGGAGACACTTGGATTTTCTCTGTCCACTCTTGCACTCCTCTTGGAAATAAATGGATTTTTCTTGTGTTGTCCATTTGCATGAAACAGTCCCTGGAGAAGCAAGTGGAGTATTTAGAGAGGATCCGGGCACTTTTATTAATATCTGAGCAGACAATATTTTTCTTTTTTTCACAACCATAAACATTTTATCATTTACTTTTAACTATCATTTCTTTTTTTTTTTCCTTTTTACATTGAAACACAATTTGGAAATGAAAAAAATTGTGCTTTGCTGCCTCAGTAGAAGAAGACACAGCAGCTGGGACAAGGACACACACTCTCGTGGGCCCTGCCATCGTCACCTCTTCACACAGGCTGAGCTCAGCCACAAGGACACCCCCGTTCAGGGATGGGCCGTGATCCAGTGTTTGCTTGCACCCCACACCCCTGCCGAAGCCTGGGGATCACAGTGATCTGCATTGAAAGGTAGTGACTTGCAAATGGCAGGCTGCATCCCTGGCTCCCTGGAGTTGCACCTGCACATATGCCTAAAGTGTCTTGAGCAGGGATAACAGACGTGGGACCAGAGAGAAAGTGGCGCTTTCCTGTCACAACTTGAACTGACACTACCAGGTGTGATGCGTTAGCCCTGTGTGGCCTGAAAACCACTGCCCAGAGCACCAATTCCATGAACCACTAGGTGGAGAAAGGGTGCCATGGACATGAAGTTTGGGAAACATTGAGGGGAAGAACGTGAATCTTAGTTTCTTTATTTCAGGGCTCCTCAGAATATTTAATATCCTAATGCATATGGTGAAGTTTCATGAAGGGACTTTATTTGACCACAGGAAATATATTTGATCAGGAGGAAAAATATAGGAAGTGGGGAGATTCTCTTGGGACGTTGCTGAGGAATTGCTTTGGGAAAAACGTTATATTCAATAATATCTACTAGAGTCTCTTCTCACGTAAATTCTGTGTTCCAGGTCCTAAGTTTCTATTGTGTGGAAATAGTCTCAACAAACCAACAAGACTCAGAGGCGGGATGTGAGCCAACCACAGTCACCAGTCACGTAACTGTGAGCTAAGAAGCAAAATGATGGGAAGCTTTGAATGTTCCTCAGTCTCCCTGTCCATTTCCTCCATGGGGTAAGAAAACTATTCTGGTGAGAAGAAAAAAAAAACAAGAGAGGATTTTAAAATACTAAATTTCAACATTTATAGGCACATTTTAAACATTTTCTTTTATTACCTTATGTATAAAATATGTGGGTCAGAATATCCTTGCTGAGGGAGCTCCATGCTACCTAGAGACCCTTATGAGGCCAGAGCAGATTGGTGGAAATCACTAAATATCTGAACAAGTATTAGGAATCAGGCCAGAGCCCATTGGTGGAAATCACTAAATATGTAGATGAGTATTAGGGAACGAGGCCCCTAGTCAGAGCAGCTGCCTCTTCTATACTTGCTTCCTGTGCTGTGATAACATATCATCTAGGTTGATATCTGACCAAATCCATTGTTGTAGAATGTTTTTGCTACTAGTTATGTTGTTTTCTAACATTTAAATGCTTTAATGTACCCAAACTTCATTGTATTACTATAATTAAATTACTATAATAGTATATAATTTAAATACATAATTATATCATGGGATACCCACAGTAATATTAGACTTGTAACGAAACATTGTATTTCCCAGAAAACCAAGTCTGAACGAGGTTCAGTAATTATATGAGTTCACACAATTAGCCCTAGTCAGAACCAGGATTTAAACCAAAATCCATCAGAAACCAGCGCCTGAGTTCTTTACCACCACCCTAAGTTGCCCTTCCTAATTATTGGAATAAGACTGATAAAGAGGAAAACTTGAATGTTTAAAATAATTTCTTAAACTATACTTCAAAATGCTTTTAACTTAATCCATCCTTAACAACTGAGGGAAAAAAATAGTTTCTCACAACACCAGTTTATACAGTTAACATACAAGAACAGAATGGAAAGAAAAAACAGTGTTTTCATGATCTGCAAATAGTCACGTATCACTAATAGTAGATTTTACACCTGCTGTACAGATAAAATTTCATGCAATGGGGCTGTGTGTAATTCTCCCAAATGTACACTCTTAAAGATAAACTCCAAACTCTCAGAATCAAGAGATTTGTTTTTAAAACAACAACAAAAAACTACCACCACATTGACAGGGAGGGGAAAAGTTACTTTATGGTTAGTAAAATGCAATTAATCACCCAGTATGTTTGTAAAGCACACTCATTTATACCAATTAATGTCATTATTCTGTCTGACAGATTCCTCTCCCTCTCCGTATCCCAGCCTTCTTTTAAGTTTTTGGTCTGAGCACTCTTTACTACCTTATTTCTAGTTAAGATTGCAATAATTTGTCATTGGTGAGCTGGCACTTTCTTAACTATTCCTGTGTTACAAATAAAAGTGCCAGTATTGCTCGGAGGTTATCTCAAGGGCCCTGCAAAGCCAAGCACTATAAAATGGTTCGACATTAAAGATGCGAAGAAAACCCATAAAACAACACATAAAAATGTGTCTTGCCTTGCCACTTACACAGAAAGATGGTGCAGTTCAATCTTTCAAGCCAAAGACTATTTCAGAACTAAGGTTTCAATCAAAACTTTCAGAAAGGGGGAGTTTTCGCTCCTTCTCTTTGACCTGCTTTCTTTGGTTGTAAAACTGCCAAAGTAACAATCAAGTGCTTTGTGGCCCCCGTCCGTCTCTCCCCTGCACGTACACTCACACTCACACTCACACACACACTTATACACACTCACACACACTCACATACACACTTACACTCTCACACACTCTTACACACTCACAGTCACACACACACACACACACACATGAAATCTGCCTTTTCCAGCTCATGTTATTTTAGGGGGGAAAACAACTTTGCTATAATCAGACCTCCAATTCATGGAGAATAAAACCTTTTATTTGTTTATTGAGGCAGAGTTATAATTAGGAAAACATCTGAGAAATGTATCTCTGTCTGTACTCCGTGGAAGAACTTGGTTTAATCATTCAAGTGAAGACTGCATTTCACTGGGGGCAGGAGAGGGGGTCTTGCCATCATTCTGTCCGAGAGGATGAATTTAGCTCTTCCAGGCAGCAACGGGGGTAAACACCAGAAGGACAGTAAAGAACTAATCCAGCCCCAGATATCACAGATTTAATCCCACGGTGTGCAAGGACAATTGCGTCAGAGGGAGACAGATGTATGTGTAGCATCCAGAGGGCAAAGGTCATCCCAGGCGGGCTCTGGTCCTAGGGCAGAGGAGGTCTATTTCTATCATAGTTTATACTGTTTGCCTTTGGGTGTGGACACGATGGTGACCACCAGGAAGAGGGCAATGGAAGATGCTGTTGGCACCTGTTCCCCGGGTTGCCTTGGCTCTTACCATTTAGCACACACCAATCTCACAGCTTCTAACCACGAGCACCTCTTTGACTGAGGGCTTTCTCTAGGTGTCTGAATCTTCTCTAAGGCTGGAAGTTCCAGGGAGTTAACACCTCCCCAGTATCCCTCAAGCAAGAACCAGCTGGAGTTAATAACACCTAGCTCCATAGACTCTGGGGTGCAATAGGGCTGAGTCATCTTCCACACAGCCTCCAAGGCTTCCAGCAGGAATGGGCCTCAGGTGTCCCTGGTGATAAACAGCAAACTCTTCATTTGCATTCTTTCCCTCCCTAGCTCATGCCCACACTCTTTACTGATGTTTCTTGAAATCATATGTGTTTCTTACAAGCAGCAAACCCATAGAAATTAGCGGTGTTTTCAGCCAGCACCAACATGGCAGGTGCTAGAGGAAGGCAGAGGATAGGACCCTGTGGCCCTGAGACATTCTCTCAACTTCAGAAACCCCTGGAATGTTTGAGGAGTACAGGTGTTCCCCAGGTTATGGACAAACTTCTTGCTCTTGAGTCCTCATGTCTCCAGAAACTCAGCCAAAGACATATGCTCATACTAATAGAACAAAGGGAGAAATTAGAAACTCTAGATTCATTCAATATCCTAAAAGTCCTCCTGTGTCAATGGCTCTAGTTTCGTGGCCCATACTTTTCAAGACAGATGCTATGAAACACAGGGAAGTCTATAGGAACTAGGTTCTGGTATGTGGATCACTAAAAACAATTTTCTAAGTCATGCCCCAGTCAGGCAGGCAGATAAAGAGAGAGACCTTCTGTCCTTTAGGGAAACCCATGAACTCACTGAGCTGTGAAGGCTGGCCAGGTCTCTGCAGGTGCTCAGGGCGGCTGGTCAGGATGGACATCACGTACCCCAGGTAAACACCTTGACCATGGGCTCTGGGAAGAGTTTTACATGGCAAAGCGTGGAGAGCCTTGAGAGTGAGAATGAGCGAATGTTCAGAAGGGGTGGGACGCTGGAGCTCTGAGAATTGTTCTCTGTGTATCCTCTGAGTGTCAGGAACTGGAGCTCCTTACCCCACTTCTCGGTCTAGTAAAATCATCTGTGGGGACCAGGACAAGGTAAGTAAGTGCCTGGGACACTGAAAATCAGGACAGGAACAAGGTCGTAGCTCATGAGGCCATTCCCTGGAAGCCTGCAGAAAGAAGACATGGGGTCCTACCAGGAGTGGGCGGGGCTGTGGCAGGGCTGAGCAACCCCAGAGGAACTTGGGGATCACTGGTGTGTTCAGCCAGCACCAACAAGGCAGGTGCTGCAGGAAGGCAGGAGACAAGACCCTGTGGGGGACACCAGGATGTTCTCACGCTTCAGAAACCCCTGGGTGTCTGAGGAACACAGGCAGGCCCCGGGTTGTGGGCAAGATATGTTCCTGAGAATCTCTTTAGGCCAGATCTGCATATAATTGAATCCCTGATGGACAACGCATATACAGTAATAACAGTTCATATGTGAGAGTGATAACACAGTAACACCGGACATGTAGTAACACTCCATGTTGTAACAATACCCACGTACAGTAGGAATAAGTTATAAATCTACTGTGCTCTTTCATTTCCTTCGGTTTAGATCGGAGATAGGAGAAATTTCAAAAATGAATATTAAAAGTTAACACTCACCTAATGTTGTATCAATATCTTGCTTACTGGAAGGGGCATTTTTGAGGCATGTTAAGCTGACATTAATGGGAAGACTGTGATGGAGATGGTGCTGGAGAGGAGGGTGTGGGCCTTGGAGAATCGGGACTGGACTCTGTCGCCAGGGGAGGAGAGCTCACCACTGAAGTCAGTTTCTTAAAACAAATAAACCTAGGCTTGTTTGAACAACCCTTTTCTCTTGTTAATCACAGTGGCCTTGTAGCAGCTGCCGTTCTCACCAGCATGGCAAAACTCTGCAAACCACTCAGTGTGAGGTTCCCGCTCCTGGAGCTCAGCGACTCCTGCTTCAGGCAGACACAAGGCTCCAGCTCATCCTTTTGCCATAAACTTTCTCAGCTCTGGATCTCCCGATTGTTTGATTCTTCACGTTCTTGTGTTTCTAGCAGCTGCTTCTCTGTCTGCCTGGGAGACTAGCGGCGAGGACGCAGATGCTGCGCCAGAGAACTGCTTCCACCAGGCAGGTTTCCTTCCTGCGTGGAGGAAGCTAGCTCTCAGATTATTTACTTAATTATTACTTATCCTTTATGGGGAGCACTTTAGAAGCAAGTTCGTAAGGACAGAACATAAGTCTGGCCATCCAACCCCAGGGGCTGCCTGTATACAGCAAGGCAACTTAGTTAAGAATGAGAGAAACTGCTGGAAAACTGGCTTGCCCAAGTAGGACCCACCCAGAGCACCTGAAGACTCGTAAGGTGTGACAAGGAGTTTGAGTGTCAGTGTGACTCCAGCAGGAGGTCGTGGGAGGTTTCAGGTAGAAGGAAATAAGGAAGATGTGCTCAGATTGGATCTTAGGATACCTTCGGCTGATGGCAGCAGAGTGGCCTGGCATTTGCAGGATGCATGCTAAGGTCTCTATGCACTATTTTGTGTAATCCTCACCACATCTTGACCAAGCGAGTCCTTTTATTATTTATCTCCATGGCTCAGAGAGGATGTATCTAGCTTCAAGTCACCTACTGGTAAATGATTCAAGTAGGAGATTAAATATGATCCAGGTATAGCTAATCTGAAAGACTGAACTCTAAATACAACTCAGTATATTCTGTAAACCTGAATGTAAATTCTCTCTCTCCCACCTCATCTCCTAACACTTGCTGCTGTTCTTATGGGTTCAGGACGTTATATCACAGAATCTATTACCTGCTCAATACAATGGCCGCCAGCATGAACTTGGGGTTTTAAAGGAACAGATCTTTCTTTGGGGACCCCCCCCGCTCTAAGGTTGCAGGTGTGCCTTCTTCTACCCGTGAATCTATCATTCCCTGCTGATAGGTTGTGCTACATTCTGACTGAGTCTTGAGGGCAGCTTGGAGGGACAGTGAGACATAGCCTGGATCTCTTTTCAGTAGACTCAGACTGGGGCTCAGCTTTTGACTGGGACCTTAGCAGTGTCCTTGTGAAACCCTACCAGGATCTTACATGGTTCCTGAGTGGACATTGCCCAGACCAATCTCTGTTTCTGCAAATGTGGACAATTACCATGTCCCTTGGGGCATCTATCCCTCCTTCCCGTAGACCTAACTTTTCTCATCTATTCCTACCAGTATGTATCAATCCTGTCATTAAATCTCAACAGAAAGAGATTCCACAAGTTTTGCATTGCAGGAAAACATTTTCATTTGGTACTTACGGAAACACTCCTATTACCCAGCACCACTAGGAAATAAGCAAACCTCAGGGCCAAGTTCCAGCTCCAGCCAAGCCCTGCACCTCCCTCGCCACATTCCAGATACCATCTTTCACCATCTAATTTATTTTTTTATCTCAAATTTTTAACAAGTTTGATTATCTGCAATAACCAATGTAATCAGAGACTGCTTTCTGGTTTATGATTCTCCCATTGGTGAGCAAGTTTTCTTCCCATATTCTCCCTTCCTATAAAATGCTCTGACCCCCTGGCCCAAGGGGTAAACAAATGACCCAAGCTGACCTGTTCGTTTACGGTATCTCAATCCCATTCCCTGCCATAGTTCAAAGAATAAAAGTGTGATTTAAACCTCTGGCCAATTAGAGGCCTTTCTATATTTTTTTTTTCCAATTGCATTGAAAACAGGAACATGGTACACAGTATACAGCAACTAATTGGGAGGTTGAAGCAGGAGGATCTCTTAAGTCCAGGATTCAAGGCCAGCCTGTACAACACAGCAGGACCCTGTATATAAAAATAAAATTGGAAAAGAGAGCCACTGAACTTCCCTTCCTTCTTTAAACTAATTTTAATCCTGACCAGGTCCAAACTTTTATGGAACAGCAGAGAAATAAATTAAAAAGAGAATGGAAAGAAACCGCCCTGTATGATGAGACACCCTGATCGTGGAAATGACAGTGGACCATCTAACACCAAGGGACGGAACTGGGGTGCCGAAGGACAGCCCTGCATTTAACTTCGCAGAGCAGTCCTGGGTGTTTACAGTACCCTCCCTGAGCCTTTGCCAAAAGTTTCATAGACTCTGTTTAAGTAAGGGATGAAATAATAAATACCAGAAAAATATTTAAATCCAAATGATGAATTATTTTTTCAAGCTCAGGTATTCGAAGGACTGGATTTGGTTATTAAGAACTACATGCTGGATTTCAGATAAATAAAGCATTTTAAAAGGGGTTTCTACCATATTGAATTTATAATTTTTTCCAATAGTCTAAAATGATTTTCCCCTGCAGATACTTGTTCCTATTCCAAATGCAAACACTTGAATAAACACCGATTTCCTTTCTTCCCTTTCCCATTTCCTTCTCACTGTTGCTCCATTCCTCCTTCTTTCCACCGTTTGAGCTGTCAGTTCCCCACTGGCCTCAGCACTAACAGTATCCCTGTCCTCAGAAAGGTAGGGTTTTTGGTTTTTGGTTTTTGGTTTTGCCCTTTTATTTATTTATTTGTTTATCTTTTTGCAAAAGTTCAAACTGCAAGGACGCTACCTTCTGGTAGTTCCTGTCCTGTGTGTTCCCTATGGCCAGGACCCCAGCTGCAGCCTAGGAACTGGTAAGTCAGATCCGAGTTAAGGCCCTCTCCTGAGTTAGGGTTCTCACGGATATTCACCTCCCAGGAGAGAGGCTCCACAGGCTCCTACAGGGGAGGAGTCCCTAGGGGCCTTCCTCCCAGACTCCCCTACCCCACTTCCAATTATTCCCTTCCCCTGCTGGGCTCCCTGGGCCCCTGCATGTCCCACCCTCCTGCCCAACCACTCCGTTCCAGCTGTGTTCCTCAACCCCTTCCCATCTTGGAAGCCGCAGACTGGTACAGGTCTGTGGCCTGTTGGGAACTGGGCTGCACAGCAGGTGAGCGGCAGGTGAGGGAGCTGCTCCCCTTCACTGGCACCACTGCCTGAGCTCCGCCTCCGGTCAGCAGCAGAGGCGTCAGATTCTCAGAGGAGCAGTAGATTCTCATAGGAGCGTGGGGGGATCTAAGCTGCATGCCGGCTATGAGAATCTAACGGCTGATGACGTGAGGAGGAGATGTCATGCGCTTGGATCATCCCCAAACCATCCACCCCTCCACACACACACACACTATCTGTGGAAAAATTATTTTCCCTAAAAGAGTCCTTGGTGCCAATAAGGTTGAGAACTGCTAACCCAGAGCCCACTGACCTCCAGGTGTCCCCAGAGTGCTGTAAGCTTCCTACTCACTCCCCAAGTGTTTTTTGCTGCTATTGCCCCCACTCTCCACCCTCTGCTAACTCCTCTCAGGGCCCACCTGGATCCCTGGATGTCTCCTGCTGCTGTGGATAAAATTCCCTGCCTTTAAGTGCATCCTCCCAGTCCCATCCTCCAGGCTCACCCTATGTCTCTGACCTCCCTGTGGTCCCGGATACCGCACCTCTCAGCAGTCCCCATTGTGCTGGGGAATTTTACCTTGCCTCCATTTGTGCTAGACATTACAGACTTTCTTCTTAGCACTGTAATTTTCTGAGTATGTGATTTCCATACATTTTGACATTTCAATCTCTGTAATTTTTTTCTAATCCTTCTAAACTTTCTATTGAATTTTACCAATAACTTATAATTCATCTTACATTCCATCTATCAGCTCTTAAGTCATCAGCCTTTAAGATCTTTACTAATGCAGACTAATCCACTTCTATTTTATAATTGTGTTTCTATATAATCTATAATACCTATAGCATTCTTTTTTCCCACCTTTTGAATGTTCTGACTTTTTCAGCATTCTTCCAGTTTTGCCAAATTATCTGTTTCATAATTCTAATTTGTTGGCAAAGGAGCCTACAGAATTTTGCCTTCGGTAAATGGATTTAAATTTTCTGAGTACTGAAAAAATCAATGACAATTTTGTTATTTTGTTCCTAATCAAACCATAATTTAATAAATTCCCAAGTCATTAGGCATTTATCACTTAGAACTCACTGTTACTCCAGCAGTGAGTGTGGGACCACCTTTGAACTACATTGCCCTTGCTATTTCATAAAATATTAAAAATAATCTTCATCAGTGAGACCATCTAAATGGTATCCAGAAAGGCAGCAGAATAGCCTGATGCAATTTGCCTCAGAGTTTCAAAATCCTCTACATCTTAATTCTACCTCCTCTTGTTTTAATTTTCCAATTATTTTGTCATACTTATGATAATTAAAACCATTCTACACATCAAATTCTCCCTGCTCCTGAGTTTCTCACCTGCTACAGCCATTGGACTTGGCATCTGATGCCTCTGCCCTGAGTCACATCCTTTCAGCCTCCCCACTCAGTCCAGCCAGGACTGCCATGAACAGCCCCTGTGAGACCTCAACTCATTTGCCACATTGCTGGAAAATCTCATGGGGACAATTTTAGTTTTTTTATTTGTTTAATGTTTTTTATTTGATTTTATGTTTGTTTTACTTTCTGGATACATTTTTGTACTGTATGAATACAAAAGAGAAATGCTTTCTCTTTTTAAATTTCAGAGTATTTTGAGGGTCCAATTGTTTAGGTTACATTGCTTCATTTCCAAGGTAAATGTCAAGTTATGGTTGAGCCCTTTACCTAGGGGTGTGCTGAACACCCTCACCTTGTGCACATTAGGTGAGAACCTGCCATTCACCCTCCCTCTGCTCCTCCTCACTAGACTACACTTGTGTTTTTCTTTTGTGTGGGTTTGTAGTTGTCTATACATTGGTTTCATATTAGTATTGAGCACATTGGACACTTATTTTTCCATTCTTATGATACTTTACTAAGAATAATATGTTTCAACTCCACTCAGGTAAACACAAATGATATACAGTCTCCATCTTTCTTATGGCTGAATAGTATTCCACGGTAAACATATACCACAGTTTGTTAATCCATTCATGGGTTGATTGGCACTTGGGTTGCTTATGTGTCTTGGCAATTGTGAATTGAGCTGCAATAAACATTCTAGTGCATCCTAGTCCTTGTGATAAAGTGATTTTTTTTCTTCTGAGTAGATACCTGGTAATGGGATTGCCAGGTCAAATGGAAGGTCAGCTTTTAGTTTTTCAAGAATTCTTCATACTACTTTCCATAAAAGTTATATTAGTTTGCAATCCCACCAGCAGTGAAGACAGATGAATGGTCAACAAACACATGAAAAAATGCTCATCATCCCTAATAATCAGAGAAATGCAAATCAAAATCACTCTGAAATATTCTCTGACTTCAATGAGATTAGCTCACATTACAAAAATCCCAAGTCTGCAGGTGTGGAGAGGAGATAAATGGTTTTTCTTAAGAAAAATAGAAAAACTATTGAAAAGCTGAGCAGCAATAGAAAAATGGTGAAAGAATGGGAAAAGATAATTGACAAAAGAAATATAAAGGGGCAGTTAACATATTTTAATATGTTCAATATCAGATTAAAAATGAAGATTAAAATCCTGAGATGCTTCTTTCATCTCACAGATGGGCCAGATTAAATGTAATCTCAGAGTCAGAATTAAAAGAACTTTCTACAAAATTGTATTCCCTTTGCTGGAAAAAGAAAAGGTGGATTAAAACCCTCAACTCGTGCTCGCTTAGGCAGCACATATACAAAAATTGGAACAATAAAGCCCTCAACTCTAGGAGCTAGTTCAGCAAAACGTATCAAATGCCTTACCTTATAAATAGCATTTACGCATAAATTTCTAGAAAGTTAACTTCTTATTTAAAGGAAATAAATAGTAACATGAGTAAATGTTTATCCGTATGTATAATTATAATAATGTTATCTGGAATAGCACAAAAAAGAAATAATCAAAATGTCCATCAACTGGGGACTGGGGAATTGGGCATGTCAGTTTTTGTGATGGAACTCATTGGGAATCATCTAGTATAAAGTACCAGGGAAATTTTCACAGTATTTTCTAACAGAATAAATTAGCTAGGAAAATGATATGGATGGCTTAATTATGAATCATTTTTGAGAGCTGTATAGATGCATAGGAAAAATACCAAAAGATGACAAAATAAGAAATTATTGGTGACTATTTCTGAAGGCATGAAATTTGGAGACTTTTTGTTTTATCTCTTGTGCTTTTCCATGTTTTCCAAATTGTTTTGGAAATGAGTTTAAAATAACTTTTTAAAAAGTGTCAACCTTGGGAATCGCTGGAAGCATCATGTGATTCAGCATCAGAACCTCTTTTCTCTAACTTAACAGCAACATCACTGGAGGGGGGGACACACTACCTACTTTTGTTATTGTGTTGCTTTGTTGTTCCAGTATTGCTGCTTGTTCACTGAAACATGAATCAGTGACTGAAACATGCCTGGGACTAGAGCCACTGATGATACCAGGCAGCAAACCCGCTGATTCTACGACCTGTTCTAATGGCTGTGCATGTGTTTGTATTTAAATCCCTATACAACAGCTCTATGAAATATATCTTATTAAATCCTCCCTCTTTATAGGTTAGGAAACTGAAAGTAACACAGCAAGGAGGTGTCAGAGCTTGGATTCAAACTTTGTCAATCTGCCCCAGAAACTGAGTCTATCGTCCCCCTGAAATCTCACCTCTGTGAGGATATCCTGGAGATACACACCGAATATCGAGTAGCTCTTTTGTTTTCTACTAGTCCCTACTGCACCATTTCAACTGAAGTCTGAGTTATAGTGAGCATTGGGGGCTAGCCTTGGTCCTTAATTGGCATTTGTAATATTATTTCTACAGAAAGAAATCGTTATGCATTCCAAACAACTGACCTTCAAATGAAATTACTGAATAGTCTCTTTGCAGGTTGGGGGGCTGCCTGTATATATCACAAGAAAACTATTGCCAAGGGAAATACATGTGTTTCTATCCAAAATGAAGGTCTGGAAATTATTTTGGCCTTCGAATAAACTCAGACCATCATCCATCTTTAGCTGGGAGTTTACTCTGAGGACTCTTCATCAAGTGCTTAAACCATGAATAAAGATTTTTCAGAATACTAACATCGAGTCACAGACATGGTTCTGGAAGCTTTAGAATTTTCAGATGGGCACACACATGCTCCTAGAAAATAAAAGCCCTGCTTGGCCATTTGGCCTTCTTGAAGAGCTGGACAAAAAGCCCCGGCATTTCCTGACCTTTCAGAAGTTGGTGAATGTTGTGACGATAAAATACTCCAGCCAGGGAAAGGGCTGAAGGTCAGGGAGCTTTAAATTTGCATAGTGTTTATTACTTTTAAATGTTTTCTGATATGTGCTTGGATTTGCCTCCCAGAAGTGGACCACACAATCAACAGGTTGTAACAATCGCTTAGGGAGCTAACCCAGTCCAACTGCTAATTACAAAAGGCAGAATCCAGTTGGGTCCATTTCACTTTCTAAAGCTAAAGCCGTGGGAGAAGTTTATGTTTATGTGAAACCAATACAGCAATATTCTACTGTGTCCTTAGAAAGCTGCATATTTGACTGTGTACATTTTCTTCTTCATCAATGAGAAAAAAATGGGTCAAAGGTCATAGGAGAAATATCCGTAGCAGAGCATTAAACCAGGTAAGACTGAGATACCACTTAACATTTTTGTTCCTCTTTGGAAAAACCAAACCAAACAGCCCCAAAACTCAAGGACGTTAGCCACATTGTCACAAAATGAAAATTTTACAAGATTAAGAAAGAACAAAATCACCATCTATACTTAACTGGAAAAAAATCATAATCATCTTAAATTCCACAAGAACACTGTCCAGCTTTATAATCTTAAGGAAAAACTATGAAGAGAAAATAGCAGCCTTTACCTGTCATGGTGAAGAAGCTCATTCTTTATGTGTCATACATGTTTAATAAGTGTTTAAAAACATCGCTATGATAGGCACATACTTTCAAAACACGGGTTATCAGCGACTTACTTTTTTACACACAAAAGACTTGCAATTACATCTGATTCTTACAGTTGAGAGGTCCAGGAACAATCTACATGTTGAGTTGTCTTAACAAATGGTACCCCGTTCCTTTTGTTCTGTTTGATGAAAAGAAAATGCATCTCTATTTATAAAGAGATAAAGACCTTGTAGTCACTCATTAGCTCCATTAACAAACACGCTAAATTCTAGAACATGAGTTCAGATTTCCTGAAGATTTTGAAGGCATGTTCTTATACAATTATTCTTCACCAGTCTTTCATTTCATTGTATTGACAATAACTTTTTTTGGTTCCAGTTTTTAAGTTCAATGACACTGATAGGAGATTAGAAATATACTTTCCAATAAGATAGCCACTGATCCCATGGAGTTACCAGTGCCTGGAAATGTGTCTGGTCTGAATGGTGATGCACAGGGACTGTAAGATGAACACTGGATTTGAAGTCTTCATACAAAAACCCCAAAAGAATGCAAATCATTATCATTATTATTTTTCCACTGCTGGCATGTGGAATGATGCTATTTTCAACACATTTTATTATATAAAATATACTATTAAAATTCTTTTATGCATCTCTGTTCTTCTCTGTCCTACCCATGCCCCAGCAGACTGACCTCCAAGGACTGATGGCAGGTTCCTGGTTGAGTTCAACCAATGGGTAGCCCTGAGTGAGATCTGGGGATGAAGGGCAGCAGAAGTCAGGACACTTATTTCCCAGTTTCCCCTGCCCACTTTAGGTCCATGTTTCTGGAAGAAGATGAGTATCTTTGTGAATACAACTCCTACCTGTGGCTGCTCCTCAGAAAGCTACACTTCCCAGGCTCTGCCTAGGAGGTAAGGATTTCCCACAGTCCTTGCCTTGGGGTGCCTCGCCCTCCTTTGTGGGATCCTTTAACCCTGCCACCCCCTAGCTCAGCCCTGCATTTACCCCTGTTCATCTGACACCTTGGGTGAATTCTGTGTCCTGCTGAGACTCTGCCTAACACACTAGTCCGATCTTTTATAACAGTAAGAAAAGCCCAGATTCAGGACCTACCTACAAGGTATCCTATATATTATGTCACCATGAGTTTGATGCCCTGAAACGCATGTATGTTCCCCTCTCCTTAGCTGTCTCAGTGCTCCTGGATGACAATTCAGTAGGACTCAAACTCTGCCTTCAGTGGCCAAGCCACAGTGCTGAGTCCCCAGGGACAAGGAATATCCAAGCCCCAGTCTCACCTCAAGAATGTGAGCAAATGAGGAAATCGCACAGAAAACAAAACATGCAGCCGAAAGAGCTCGTGCTCCTGGAGCTACCCACACAGTGTTGGAGAGTTCAGAGAAGGCGGAAATGCAAGCGGTCTGCTCTTCCCGCGCCGTCTTGTATAATCATTTCTCCAGCCAAGAGTAAGAAATGTAAAGGCTGGCCAAGCATAAAATCTGAGTGAGGCAGGAGCAGATGGCCATAATAACAAGTGTAGCAAATGCTAATCTAGTAGTTCTTGTGTGCCTGGCATTCTGCTAAATATTAATACTTTAATTGTGATAATTACAGCTACCACATCCATGTATTGCTGATAATGTTTCAGGTACTTTTCAACCATTTTTCTCCTTATTAGTTCATTTAATTCTCGTAACAACCTCAGGGGATAGATACTATGATCATCTGAATGTTCAAGATGCAAATGCTGATTTAATCAACCTGCCAAGGTCCCATGGGCTGGAGTGGGATTTGGAGGGAGGCCGCCCTTCCCCAGAGATGGCAACCTTGGCCCTGGTGACCTTCACCTTCCCATAAGCTGACTTAATCTTCACAATAGTCTGGAAAGTTCTGAAGAGAACAGAGGCTCACGATAGCTTCTGTAACCTGCCCAGGATCTTGGGACTAGTCTCCTTTACCCTCTACTGCCTCCCAAACAGTCCTGGAAAATAAAGTGGGGCCAACTGTAGAGAGTTTTCAGGATAGAATGAAGACTCCGGGGATGTCTGTCATTACTCCTCGGCTCCTCTCCATGTCTCCAGATGCTCATGGTTGCCACGTACCACCCGCCCAGCCTGCACTTCTTTTCCACGCTTCACCCTGTATTTGCCTTTCTCTCCCACAGGTACCTTCTTCCCCTCATCCTCCTGCATTAACTTCAGTGGTATCAGACAGTTGACTGCTGGCCTGCTGTCGCCTATCTTCCCCACCCTGCCTTGCCTGGGGAAGGACAGAATAGACCCCAACAGCGTCATGAGCTCCCCTCGATCACACTACACCAACTGGCACAACTTAGTGACCTGTTCAGGCCCAGGCAAAGCTGCGTGCTGGAGCAGCCCCAGGGTCTTCAGAGACTCAGCCCTCCGCACCTCCTCCCAACTCTGGGTTTTAGCGACATCTCCTTGGTAGTTTGAAATCAGCCATGGTGACAGTATTTATACCACAAAAGCCAAGTGCTACAGAGCAGGAGGGAGAGAGACAGTAAACATCCACTCATACGTTACAGACAGACATGACCCGATTTAGGTCCAGGTAACATGACAAGGTATTTAGTCAGGGTTTGGAGATACTATTGAAGAAGATTCTGTTCTCTGGAGAGAGTATTATAAAGAAATAAGATCTCAGACTACTAAAGCCATTTAGGACCTAACCAGAGGATAAAGTCAACATACAGCTGCTTTGAAAGGATCCGAGAGCTGCAGTCAGAGCCCTGGTTGTGCAGATTTCTAAGTCTCAACACCACGACATTTTCACCCTTCAGTCAAATGAGCCAACAAAGTTTCTGTTTCAAAACCAGTTTGAACTGGGGTTTCTGTGGGCATCACTAGAAAGATGTTGCATTGACACACAGAGTTACGACTTTGGGGTGAGGCAACCCACTCTGCACAGCCCAGGGCACCACGCACTCTGAAGTCTACAAAGGGGAGTCCCTGGATGCGGGCAGGGCACAGGCTGTGCAGTCAGCCTCATGTGGAAAATGTGCTGTCAACCCTGAGACACGAGTCTGCCCGTTCCCTGTCATTCAGCGGACGCCAGGCTTCCCTGCTAGTTTCCCATTGATTCCTTTGGTTTCATTGCCCATTTTTACTGATTTCTCCTTATTACCCTGCCACGTGTCAGACACCATTGCCCTCTTAATATTTCCTCACGTCTTCCAACCCCCACCCTTTACTGCCTCCTACACATATTTCCTGTTTTCAATGGCCTCTGGGAATTCCAAAAAAGAATAAACAGATTTTTTAATACTGGCCGGCTCCGTCGATTAATCAAAGTTTTCCCACCAGTCTTGCAAATGTTTATCTCATTATTTTTCTTTTTGTTTTCCCCTGCCCATATTGTGCAAACTAGCCAATTCATCGTCCTACAAATACGTCCAGCAAATACATGTCTCAGACCCTCTGAGATGCTCTGTGTGAGATGCTCTCCTGGCCTAAATTCCATGGTGCCTTTATCTTTCCCATATTGAAAGCTCATGTTTCCAGCAACATCCAGTTCAAATCCCTCCCCCTTATAATGTCTTAGTCCAGTATTGTTATAAGAAATAGACTCCTTTACCCCCCCCAAAAAAGGGCAATTTATAGAAACTAAGGCACAGAATGCACCCAGGTCTCCTATGGGACTGGAATCGGAAGAACCATAACATCAGGGAAGGAAGTTGCTCTTTCTGATTCTGGGAGTCTGTCCCTAATACTGGACAATTTGGGTAAGATACTAATCAGCCATTAGTTCTTTAATTTTTTTTCCTGTCCTATTATCTCTCTCTTGTCTCCTGCAGGTATTCCAGTTATATGTATGCTGAACCTCGCGATGTTGTCTGGGGTTCACTCTGCTTTTGTGTTTGATCCTTTTCCTCTTTCTGTTTTTCAGATTGGAATTTCAATTGAGGTACCTTCAATGCCACAGCTATGAAATGTGGTTCTGTTCATTAGTGTTAGAGACAGAAGCTGGTACACTAGGCTTTGGTGAGAAGCTTTTCTTGTTTCACTTCTATTCTGCTGGTTAGCAGACCCATTGATTTTTTTTTTCTTTTTAATTTCAAGTTGTATTTTCACTTGTAGAATTTCACTTGGGTTTTTTTGAATGGTTTCTATTTATCTGCTGAGATTGCCTTTCTGTCTGGTGATTATGCACATATCAGTAGTGAGCTTAGTAATAATAACTGCTCTAAAATCCTGGTCTTCTGGCCCCCCCCCCACCTCTGGGGCACCCTCAGCACAGGCCATTGTTTATGTCCTCTCTTAAGAACAGGTTGGATTTCCTGTTCATTATAGAGTAATTCGTGATTGTATCCTAGATACCGTGAACGTTGTGTTTTAGTGGCTGTGCATTCTGTTATATCATTCCAAAGTGTGTTAACTGTCCATTTCAGCGGGCAATGTACTTACTAATAGCTGCTCAAATTGCAGAGCAACTGAGTGGCAACCTGGGTGGCATCTCAAACCTCAGTTCGGTTTTTTATACTTTTGCTGCTTTGAGTCTGGACACACATATCTGTTTAGGGGTCAGCCAGAAATCTGGGGAGAGTTTATATGGAGAATTGGGCTTCTCATCTTTGGTTGTCTATTTTTCTGAATCCCTCCCCACAATTTTCTAGTGTCAGTAGTTGTCACAAACTCTATCCTCTTGTTCTTTGGACAAGATGGACAGTGGAATTTTTTCTTGGAGTTTAGGCAGCATACAGGAAGCTAATGCAGCCTGCTCCCGGCCTAGAAGCCTTGGAAACTTACCCAGTGATATTTCTTTCTTCCAAGTGCCAACCATCCTGTAGAATTTATTTTGTCAGTTCCTTCAATAAATCCCCTTTTGTAATTTTTCTAAAGTTAAGATGTGTAAGAGGATCGGTCCAGTGGGAGCTTACTCAGCCACACCAGAACTGGCGCCTTCTCCTATGGTTTTAGTAACAAGAAGAGAGAACTTGCCTCATTTCCTTTCACCAGGCTCATTCTCTTCCTCAATTTTCTCCTCTTGGGTTCACACCTCCCTTGCTGCCGAGGGCTGCAGCCTTCGCGAGCAGATCCTTTACCACGAGCACCAGTTGAAATCAGGGACTGACAGTTTCTAATGCTGAATGTCCCCTCAGAGCCTGGCTGCTCACTGCCTTCTTGTTTCTTCTTCCCTGGCTAGGTGATAAGAGCTTTGTCTCTCTCTCTCCCTCCTCCTCTGGATGTGCCTTCCAAGCTGTTACAAAAACTGCAGAGACCTCTCAAGTTTCACACTAACGCGATTAGTGCACCAGCTTCTGATGCTTAACACTCAGGAGCAAAATCAATTTTTCTAGGTTAATACACATGGTACAGTCCGGACATGAGTAATACTCTTTTCCGAATTTGGTAATCTAAAGACAGTGTTGAAGTTATGACTTCTACTCTGCTTCAAATCACAGAGGGCAGTTTGTGAAGCTCCTTCTCCTCTAGGTCATCTGTGTCTCCCCAGAAAATAGATACACCCCTATCTGTGTGCTATGCTCAGAAGAACCTGAGGAAGGCTAACAGTCATCTTCCATTATAAGTTCCAGTCAAAAAACAACCTTTTATTTTTTAATCCGCATGCCTATCTAAAGATTCTTCACTAGTTATCACATTCATCTGCTATAACTTCTTTTGAGACAGCCTCTTGCTCTGTGCCCTAGGCTGGAGTGCAGTGGCAAGGTCATAGCTCACTGCAGCCTCAAACTCCTGGGTTCAAGCAAAGACATCCTCCTGCCACAGCCTCCTGAGTAGATAGGACTATGGGCATATGCCATCATGCCCAGCTAATTAAAAATATTTTTAAGATGGGCTCTTGCTCTTTTGCCCAGGCTGGTCTCAAATTCCTAGCCTCAAGTGATCCTCAGACCTCACTCAGCCTCCCGAAGTGTTGGGATTACAATCCTGAGCCACTGCACCCAGCCCATCTGCCATTTCTTACTCAGGAGCTCTGAGCTATATTCATTAGGGAAAGAGGACCTTCTCTACGTATTCAAACAATGGGATATCAACCAAGGAATTTGCTATAGAGGTAATGGAAGAGCTGAGATGTTACAACAGGGAGTCACTACCATCTCTATGTCAGTGGGACAAAGAAGGTAGAATCACCAAAGCCAGGATCCAGCAGCATCTGGAACAAAGCTGGGCCCATGGAGCAGAAGTCAGATGCACTACCTGGGGAAGGACCAGGAGGGAGAAAGACCCCGAATCCTCTCTTCCTGCCACCCCTCAATCTCTCTCCAACAACTTCCATTAAGTCAGCTACAATACAGAGCAGAGGGAGGGATGTGTGAAAAAGGGATATGAATGCAAATAGATAAATGGCCTGCACAGGAAGCACAGGGAATACCGTGGGAAACAAACTGCATGGTCTCAACATGACTCTAAAATCAAACTGTAATCTTTTTTGTTGGGGTGGGACGGAGGGGCAGTCTTTGGCTAATTTTCAACTATTTTAGCCTCCCGTAACACTTGGTTGAGATAACCATTTCCAAGTATTTGAAGACTTCTCCAGTTACCTTCACCCACAGGTGCTATAGAAAGGAGCCCTCACTTTCTGTCTAGCTCAAGCACCCAAGAAATTGAGCTGCAAGATACTTCCATTTTCCCTCCCCCACCCAAGGTGACTGAGTTTCTGTTTGGTCACAGAAATGGAATCCCAGCTTCTGTGCTTCTAAAGTACAGGGGAACACACACCCCATTTCCACGTGCTCTGTTTTTCCTTATGTCCTCTGCGTAAATTTACAAACCCTTTCAAATCCATGACATGGGCAGGGATTTGAGGTTCTGCTGAAGATAATAGAAAGTGTTTGGCTGCATCCTATTTAGCAAAGATATTTGAAAACTCAAAGTTCCTTTCATCTTCTCTCGGAATCAGGAGCTGTACTTGAACTCAGATGGGAGACCCTGGACACCACTAATCCCAGCATACAGGGGGCTTGGGTATAGCTGGTACACTTGGGCTGCAAAGAAATACCCAGCCAGGAAGGGCCAAGCCCAGAAGATCTTGAGAACAAGGATGTAAGCATTGACAAAGGGCAGTAGGAAGTGAAATCCAGAAACTCGGGCCCTCTGGGAGGACAGGGATCCACACTTAGGAACATCCCACTGGGGGGTCAGGCACGCAGCACCACACAGGCAGCCTGAGTTCCTGCCCCTCAGGTGTACCTTATTCTGTGTATCAAATGGGTGAAAGTTTTCTCCCTGTCCAGACTCAGAGGATTGGGATAACTTTCCAACAAAAATGGATATGGAAGCAATTTTGGAACTTAAAAGAACTACATAAAATCCTACACTACTAAGTCTTTGTTTTCTGCTCATAGAGGAGCTTGAGTCATTGTGGCACTTCTATTTCAGCAGCTCTGGGTCTCTGCTGCTCATTTTCTCACACTCTTATCTCATTGGAAATTAAGAATAAGGCCACATACTCACTGGGGTGAACACAGCCTCATTGATAGCACAAGGACTCTGAAAACAGGTATCAACTTAACCTCTAAGACTTCTTTGCAAACCCTTGGAAGACTTGTTTAATCTTGTAGTAATTGTATATTCTGATATGGAAAGAGGAGGAAGGGTGGAGGGGAGGAAGAGAAGGAAGAAAGTGAGGAAGGGGGAAAGAAAGGAAGGAAGGAAAGGAAGAAAGGGGGAAGGAAGGAAAGAAAGAAAGAAGGAAGGAAGGGAGAAGGAGAAGGAGGGAGAGAGGAAGGGTTCCAATACCCCCTCTGCCTAGTATCTTGATTCACGATTTTATGATGAAATAAATGTTTTCATTTCTGGGTCAGGGCTGGGTTTAAACCCACCACCTCCGGTATATGGGGCCGGTGCCCTACTCCTCTGAGCCACAGGCACTGCCCAATGAAATAAATTTTAAAATTTGTCTTCTATATATAGAAAAATAGAATTCTGCCTTTTTGAAAAATATTGTATCATCTGACTCTACAAAATAACCAAGGCTATCTTCTGGGGACTGTACTATTCCATGAGTTCAAGGATATTCATGATGGCCCTGCTGTGTGTGCCAATATCCATCCTATCAGTATTAGGATTCCTGCCTTTCTAAGTTTGTTATTTCAGCAGATCCCAGAAAAAGTGCCTGGAAAGATTTAAATTTCCATAAATCCACCAGGTTGACAGAGCTGTCAGAGGTGGGTTGACCAGCTTTGTCAGTGCCTGAGCGTGAAGACTGCACCCCTCTGCTCACAGGCCCAACCTGCCACAGGTCCATGGGCCTCTTATGTCATCACACTCGTTATCGATATCCTCCTTCTACAAGGGGTTTGGAATCCACAAATGGGCTGCTGACCATGACTGCACTTAAAAGAAACTAAAATTATACAATAAGTAAAAAAGTAAAATAATTGGTTTTACAAAGAAGAATGTGTTTCAACTCCATCCAGGTGAATACAAAAGACATAAAGTCACCAACTGTTTTTATAGCCCATAGGAGAGAATAATACAAGTATATTCAAGTGAAGGGGAAGGGGGGGAAGGAAAGGGGAAAGGAGAAGAGGGAGGAGAGTTGGAAGGCTCTCACCTGATGGACGCACTGTGAGGGTGCACAGCACAGCCCCAGGACAGACTCAACTGCCTTAACTACAACTTGAACTTGACCTTAGAAACACAAATAGTGCAGCCTCATTACTAATCAGTGTACTTTCATATTAATCTGGATTTAAAAAATAATAATTAGTTTTAGTCTAAATTTAACAGTTTAGTTTATCATCACAACAATGATCTAAATCTTAGAACAAAGAATGATTAAAGTTTTGATTTGTAGGTTTGGTTGAGGGGTGTCTAATTTCCACTCAAAAAATTGAAATATAGCATGCCAAGACTCCCTCACTCAATGCTTTACTTTTGCACACAATTATAAAAGAGTTGTTTATTTTTTTTTGCAAAATTTTTCAAGAGTATCATCAGTTTTATAAAAGACCTGGCTCTTCCAATTCCTCCTCATCCGAGCCATTCTCCTGTGAAGTCATTTCACGACACCCTCCTTGTTTTCACTTCCTCGGTTGCTCACTGGCTTCCGTCTTTTAGATTCTCATTTGTCAATAACTTTGCCTGATTCCAGCAGTTCTTTGTTGATAAAGTCCTGGATACTTTGCAAGATTTGGAACATTTGTCGTGTAATCACAGTCATGTGTACACGTTTGTAGTGTACCATGCTTAGCTCCAGACTATGGGTGTTAGAGGGGCAAGCTGGGAGTCCAGGGAGCCTCAGCTACTGGCGAACCTGAGTCAAGATCTCTTTGTCTTAAAGATGGCACATGTAAAGGAGAAAAGAATTCAACACTGCTCTCACGCAATTTGTCAAAAGGAATGATGGGGCTGCTTTACACAGTGGAAGGTTTTTCATTTTGGGGTCTGGGAGGCCCTGATCTTGGTGCTGGCTTAGCATATTGGAGTAAGTCGCACAGAATAGACTCTTAAGCTGCATTTGTGAGATGAGCTGTGCACTTTCCAACCTGTGCAATGTGGAATATTAGGGTGCAAGGACACCACGTTAGGCTTTCCACAAATATTACTCTGGTAGCCCATTAAAAAAAAAAAAAAAAAAAACCACTGTAGGAGGGGGTGTAAACATGATCTGCCAAACAAAATAAAACATGCTTCTTCATAGAGGGAATTCTCAGAGGGACAAAGATTTACCATTGCCCAAACTTTCTTCAGCACACTACCATTTTTTCTCAGAACTTCCACTAACATCTTGGATGCCCACTAAGACTATTTTAGGCAACAATGAATTACATTCTTTACGGTATTTCTTGTTTTAAAATGATATTGTTTCCTCAATGTCATAGAAGTGACTTATAAAAGAAAAACTGAAATACTGACTTGTCTGAGTGATCATTATATCTATGATAGTAACTTATGAAACCTGCTTGGGATCTGTGGAATTCACATTCATTCATTCTGTGGAATTAATATTTTGTAAATAATTTTGTTAGAATAGAATAATTTTTATATTTATGCAGCATTTTATTGATGTATCATCATTAGACTGATGACCTAGACAAATTAAAAGAAAACTGGATAAATATGTTAAATAAAGAAGTACTGCGTGATTATATTTTATTCAGAATTAATTTCTGATTTACTATATTTTTTCAAGAGCCCTCAGCTGGCTAAAAAGAGAATTTGTTACTTGACAATGGTAAATTACAGTAAAGAATGTCTAAATTACAGATGAAGACTCAATCCATGCTACATTCCTAAAATTCTAAGGAAAGCAGCAATTTAAATAGGGGTCCATAAGCCAAAGATTCTACCTAACAGCTCTATATTTGGATGTCCTACAGGGCAAAAATTTCAGTTACACTATCAGCCCTCACTAAACTCTTCCTGTTCCTCGGCTTCTCTCAGGAAATGGTACCCAGAGGCCTATGCCCCCCAACCTGGGGACATCCCAGACCTCTCTGTCTTGCCTCTCCCCCACATATGCAGACCCAAGAAGACACTCAGGCTAGAACTGCTGCCCCCTGACCACCTCCCCACTCTGTCTGCCTCTCTCCACCATCAGAACTATTTCCCCAGTTCCAGACACCGTGATCTCTGCTGAAATACATGCCTTAGTGATGACTCTGCCTCCAGCTTCACCTGAATCTAATCCATTCACCACACGGAAGCCAGAGTGAGATTCCAGATGAGAAAATGCAATCACCTTACTTTCTTGCCTAAAAGCCCTCTGTGGCTCCCTACTGCCCTCAGGACGAAGTCCAAACTCCTCAGAATAGCATAAAAGGCCTTTGATATTTCGTCTCCTACTGACCTATTACTGGCCTTCCAAAAATATCTCACACACACACACACACACACCCCATTTATTGTATAATATGTTCCACATATAAACATATAATTCACGCACACACACATACACATACAGTTAAGTACAAAGAAAATATGACAGGTACCAATATACAATGACTAGATTCCACAAACATTGTCATTTTGTCATATTTATGTACATAATTTTAGATACTGCTTTAAAGAGGTAAAATATTACAGATAGAGTTGAAGCCCGACATTCCTGCCACAAATCCCGCTCTTCGCAGGCTGGACATTACCAGGTGGACTTTATCTGTGCTTTCCCCGTAAGCAGACTCTGTAACCAGCATCCTCCGGCGAATGCTCTGTCCTTTCCTCCCAGGCCATCTCCACACAGATCACCTGTGTCTCAGTCTCGAGTCTGTAATTTTCTGTAATTCTGTTTCATCATCATCCTCTCTCTCTCAGAGGTTTTATTACTTTTATTTTTCCTAAATCAATTTTTGAGAGGTTTAATTACTATAGATTTAAATTTGCCTTGCTGTCTTTCAAGACAAGTTCTCTATATTATCCTTTAAATGTGATTTGTTTATTCTTGGCTCTTTGTTTTTACAAGACTTTTGTCCTATTTTTTTTAATTATTTTTTATTTTTCAGTTTTTGGCTGGGGCTGGGTTTGAACCCACCACCTCTGGCATATGGGGCCGGCACCCTACTCCATTGAGCCACAGGCGCCACCCATTTTTGCCCTATTTTGTAGAATCTGCTTGCTAATTCAATTTTTCTACAGGTGATATATATAGTCCATCTATCTCTTATTTTATTGAGGAAAAAATTAAAATAATTGTCTAAATTGCAAATGAACTTTATGGACCCCCTGCATATGTAATTTTTATCTCCAATATAGTCAAATGTGTCTGTATTTTCATATTTACTGACACCATACACTTTGCTTGATTAACCTCTATGGGTTTTATCTACCTGATTCATTCATGCTTTTATCTTTCTTATTGCCTTTCATTTACTTTCAGAGGATTTATGCCATTATTGTTCTTCCAACCCCTTTTTGTTGTTACTGTTTTGCTTATGAATGTTATTCTCACTTGATATACATGCATAACGGTTACACACACTAATGTGATGTACATGTGGTGTTTTGCTATATCCATCACACATATAGCCATCACAATGGCTGATGATCCAATCAGGGTAATTGGGATACCAAACACCTCAGACATTTAGAGATACTTTTTCTCAGTGTTGAGAACTTCCCAATTCTTCTACATATTTTTAAATATGTGATAAATTGTTAATTATAGTCTCCCTACCAACCTATCTAATACCGTCCATCTAATTGTAATCTAATTCTTTCCATCTAACTGTAATTTTGTGCCCATTAACCAACTTCTTTCCCCACCTCCTCCTCTTCCCTTCCCGGCCTCTGGTAACCACTATTACTCTTTCAACTTCTTGAGCCACATGCTTCACTTGTTAATTTTCAATCTCTTGTTTTTATTAATACAAGCACTTAGAGTATTTAGGGTTATAAATGTTCTGGTGTCACTTTAATTGCACAGGTTGTAATGTAAATTATATCTAATTTCTAATGTTTTTAATATTATTATAGTTTTTATTTTTTGATCCATCAAATATTTAGAAGTGTTTTTAGTTTCCTAATGAATATAATATCTTAAAATTATAGTTATTAATTTATAATCTTACTTCATATTTATCAGAGGACATAGATGGGTTATATTTCCAGATACTTATTTAAACACCTTTTGTGATCTAGTGCACGGACATGTTTATAATTGTTCTTTATCCACTTAAAATATGTAGATTATTTTTATTGGGTATGGATTCATTTTGATTGGGTGAACATTCTAAATAGATTCATTACATTAAGCTTTGTAAATGCATTACTTAAAACATCTGTATTATTAGGAAGTTTTGATCTCCATTTTTCGGTAACTCAGAGAGTTATGTTAAAACTTCCATTATAATTGTGGATTCAGCTTGTATTCAGGAAATTTTTCTATTACATATTTTGAGGCTGTGTAATTCAAGACTGTTAGATCTTCCAAGTGACATGTGCTGGTCTACAAGAAAAGAATTCTTATCCCTAATACAATTGATTTTGTCAGACAGCTAAAGTGCTATATCAACTTTGTTTTCATCTGTCTTTGCCCAGTATAACTTTGAAAGTAGGCTGCTGCTTTCAACATCATTATATTTTATGTGAATCTCTTAAAAATAACTTATAAGTGAATCTTTTTATTTGATGTTTTATTCAAATCTGAGAATCTCTGTATTTTAACAAGGGGGAAGAATACATTCACACTTACTAGAATTACTGGTATATGGAGACTGTTCTCTGCCTTCTAGTTTTTAATTACCATTCTCTATTTTGCTCTTTTCAGGTTTTCTATTAAATGATAGATGTGTAAATAATTTCTTGTTTTCTTCAATTTATTTAAAAGTTATGCATTCTTTTTCTATTTCTCAGTTAATTACCCTTATACTTTTAGCAAACATACTCAATATAGCTCACATTCCTCTCTGCCTTCTCTAAATAATGCAAGGATCTTATGTCTTACGCTATAGTCTCTTTCAGGTGTTTTTTAAAATTACTTTTAAATTTTTTTTTAATTTAAAATGATAAGGGGGTACAAATGTTTTTGTCACATTGCTTGAGTCAGGTTTATGACTGTGCCCATCATCTGAATACAGTTTATTGTATCCATTAGGATGTGTTTTTCCCCCACCCCTTTACCCCCTGCTTGATTCCAGTGACTTTTACTTCCCTCTGTGCGCACGTGTGCTCATCAGTCAGTTCTAAATTATTAGAGAGGACATGTTATGTTAGTTTTTCCATCCTTGAGATATTTGCTTAGAAGAATGATCTCCATTTCCTTCCAAATTGCTTCAAAAGCATTAATTTATACTTTTGAGAGTAGGTTGATTAGTATTCCTTATACTACGACAGGCTGAGTAGTATTCCGTGCTATACAGGTACCACATTTCGCTAATCAAATCATGAATTGATAAGCACTTGAGTTGATACCAGATCTTTGCCACTGTGAATTATGCTGCAACAAACACTTGATTAAAGGTGTCTTTTTGATAAAATAATTTCTTTCCTTTTGGGTAGACCCATAGTGGGATTGCTGGATCAAATGGTAGGTCTACTTTTAGAAAACAGTCTCTACACTGTTTTCCATAGAGGTTGTACTAATTTCTAGCCCCACCAACAATATATAAGTATTTCTCTCCACATCCATATCAGCATCTATTGTTTTTGGACTTTTTTTTTTTTTTTTTTTTTTTGAGACAGAGCCTCAAGCTGTCCCCCTGGGTAGAGTGCCATGGCTTCACAGCTCACAGCAACCTCCAACTCCTGGGCTCAAGCGAGTCTCCTGCCTCCACCTCCCAAGTAGCTGGGACCACAAGCGCCCGCCACAACGCCTGGCTATTTTTTGGTTGCAGCCGTCATTGTTGTTTTGGCGGGTCCGGGCTGGGGATTTGAACCCGCCACCTTAGGTGTACATGGCTGGCGCCTTAGCCGGTTGAGCTATAGGCGCCGAGCCGTTTTTGGACTTTTTAATGAAAGCCATTCCAACTAAGGAAAGATGATATGTCATTGTGGTTTTAATTTGCACTTCCCTGATGATTGGTGATATTGAACATTTTTCATATGTTTGCTGGCCATTTCTCCACCTTCTTTTTAAAGTTTCTGTTCATGTCTTTTGTTCACTTGGGGTTGTCTGTTTTTCTTGCTAATTT
Source organism: Otolemur garnettii (assembly GCF_000181295.1). Lineage (NCBI taxonomy): Eukaryota > Metazoa > Chordata > Mammalia > Primates > Galagidae > Otolemur > Otolemur garnettii. The sequence continues at coordinate 4,104,941 of NW_003852441.1, read as the reverse complement.
GTTTGAGTTCTTTGCAGATTTTGGAGATTAGCCCTTTATTAGATGTGTAGTTTGTAAATATTTTCTCCCATTCTATAGGCTGTCTACTTGCTCTGTTGATTATTTCCTTAGCTGCACTTTAATCTTTCAGGTGGTTTTGTTGCTGGGTGTTGCCATTAGGGTCTCACGGAAAAGCGATGTCATGAAGAATAAGCATGATTATTGAAATTGTGTTTTAAATAAAGGTGACCATCTGCTCGCTCAGGCAAAGTGGCAAGCTCCTTTATTTGCTGTTGGTTTATATAGGGAATCTTGTGCATGTGCAGTATACAGCAATGACCTCATTAACATTCATTACAATCCCTCTGCACACGCACATTGGACATCAATGACTTCATTAATCCATTTAAACATCTTATGACTACCTGCCTTGTAGTAGCTCCTTCCTAGTAATCTACCCAACATACACCTACCAGTATCTCCTGTAATCTATTAATTAGGCCTTGTAGTAGCTCCTTCCTAGTAATCTACCCAACATACACCTACCAGTACCAGTAGCTCCTACCAGTAATCCACCCAACATACACCTTTAAGCATAACCCTTTCAACATAACTCAGTTTAACATAACTTAAAGAAGAACATGTTGTCAGTTATTACTTTCTTTGTTCTTATCTGATGAAGCCTGAGGCTATGGGGTAAAAAGATGATTTGAATGTCTGTTCTACTGACCATGCCATTTGGAGGCAGTTACTTCAAATCTTTAAGCAAAGCATAGAGAAACTTCTTGGGCATACAGGAATTTGTGTGCAAACCTCCGCTCCCATGTGGGCCTTATGTCAGGGGGGGTTATGCCAGCAACTGACCAGGCCGACCTTAGGTCAGGGGGGTTTTAAGCCCACAACCAACCTAGCCACATGGGATTCTGCCTCAGTTTTTCACAAGTATGCCTGCACAAAGTCTTTTCACTGCTTTCTCTCAAATAGCTTTTTTGGCCAGAGGCATATAGGCCTTTTGCCTATACTATGTTTCTAATTCTCAGGGTGCTAGTTCTCTTATTTGTTGCCTGGACAATTGTCCTTCGTGGTTATTTGTTTTCTTGTCTGGATTGTAATTTTCTTATTCTGAGTTCTTCCTTGGTAACCTTTTTTTTTTTTTTTGGCTGGGGCCAGGTTTGAACCTGCCACCTCCGGTATATGGAGTCGGTGTCCTACTCCTTTCAGCCACAGGCACCACCCTTGGTAAACTTTCTTTGCTGAGGATCAGGTAAACCTTCTTTGTATAGCCTGAACAGTTCTACAGAATGGTGTTCCATCTATTCTTCCCAGGAACACAGTGACTTTGGGGCCACTTTGTGTTAATTTCTCAGCTTGGGATGGTCACACCACACATTTAAATTCAGAATTTACACCCAGGATTAGAGTAGAATTGACATTTAGTTTTGTCTAAATATATGATTTTTAGAAACCCACTTAGAGCCTGAGACAGATTTTTGTGCTTTCTCAGCACGTCTCCAAGCTAAGAGATGAAGTGTTTCATTTTTATAAATTTGGAAGCCTTTCAAGGATCCAGACCATAATAGGGCACCAGCCCCATATGCCAGAGGTGGCAGGTTCAAATCTAGTCCCAGCCAAAACCTGCAAAGAAAAAACCCAGCATCATACTTCGAAGAACTGAAAAAAATAGTTCTTCATTTCATCTGGAACCAGAAAAAAAAACCCATCTAACCAAGGCAATTCTTAGTAATAATAAAAAAAAAAAGAAAGAAAAGGATCCAGACCATAGAAAAGGGATCTCCATTCTGCTGCCCACCTCATGCAAGACCAAAGATACAAGGTCTGATAATTAAGTTCAAGAACTCGTCCTAGAAAAAGTGCTACATGCCTCACTACCAAGTATCACTGTGGTCACCTTTGAGGTAACCCCTTGGGGAGCTGTGCACTGACTCCAGTGCCTAGTCCACCCTTCAGTGCAGTTTTGAAACTCTTTTTCTGGAATGTCCATAAGATCTGCCATTATGTAACCCTTGATGTCCTCAATGTCATCAAAATGTCTACCTTTCAATATTTTCTTTATCTTTGGGTAAAGAGCAAAGTCACTGAGAGCCAGATCAAGTGAATAGGGAGGTGTTGCAATGCAATTAATATTGTGCCCTTTGACGCTTTGTTTCAGGGTCATATTGTTATACTAATGTTTCATCACCAGTGATAACACAGCCCAAAACATTGTCTTGCCTCTCTAAAACTTCACCTCTCCTTTGCTTTTGTTCATTGAGTGAGCGCCTTTGGGACCATTTTTTCACAAACCTTTCTTATGCCAAGATTTTTGGCTAAGATTTTCTTGTTTCTTTACCACCGTTTACTTAATCGTCTGTATTTCTCATGATTTGAGAGATTTTTGCAGTGTTTTCATTATTTCTGCTCATTACTGGCCACTGTGACCTCTCTTCATCAGTGATGCTTTCTCTGTCCTCAGAAAAATGTTTAATCCATTTGTACGCAACCATTTTGTTAGTGGCATTATCCCTATAAACTTAGACTAACATGTCCCTGATTTCACTTCCAATCTTGCCACATTTAACAAGAAATATAATGCTTGTTCATTGCTTTAATTCAAGCTCCAACATTCTCATAATGACACACAAAAATGCGCAACAACAATAACGGACTCCACTCAGCAAGACACCACCACACACTGACATGAACACAGTTGTGAGACACTGATATACCAAGTTGTGAAATCTTACCAAGTTGTTTGTACAGTGCTGCCAACATAATAAGCAAACGGTGGCAAGTTTGAGAACTTAATTGTCAGACCTCATACATCTTTCCTCCAGCCCCATCAGGGCAATAAAACCTTAGCCTCAAGGTGGCGCCTGTGGCTTAGTGGGTAGGGAGCTGGCCCCATATACTGAAGGTGGTAGTTTCAAACCT
>NW_003852441.1:4099280-4101847 GCF_000181295.1 Otolemur garnettii | reverse complement strand
AAAAAAAAAAAAAAAAAAAAAACCTTAGCCCCAGCTCAAAGCCCTGCACCCAGGCCTAATGACTCCAACTTTCAGCAAGGCTGCTGGGGGCAGGTGGTATAGAGCTGCTGTGACTGGCATCAGGGCTCAAACTCACTCTTTGGCTAAACTTTATGTGTAGACTTCACTAAGCATTTGTACCTTGTTCAACAAGGGAGAGGAATCCATATTGGCTTACCATAAAGGAAGAAGCAGGTTCCAAGTGCACTTCTCCACGCTCCCTGCTTCCTCCTCACCTGTCTTCCCTTCCCACTCCTGACTGCCTCCTAAACTCAGATATGCTCATTCTCTCACCTTCCAACTTTCCCCTCTGTGGGTTGAGAAGCACACTTGCCAACTTGCTGCCTCCCTGTGGCTAAGTCATGTAGCTCTGAGTAAGGAAAAAAAGGGGTTCAGGCAAAAGAAGAGGATGAGAGTCAGGCCTTCCAGGACATGCTTACTGGTGTCCTCAAATGTATTACTCTTGAGTCCTCAGCTACATCTCTCCATAACATTTCCAAATCTAGTAAAGCATCATCTTTGTAGTGATTTCTGTGTAATTGGTGAAGAAGCCAATTTATACCTACAAATCAATTTTGCTTCCCTTTGGTTAGAAGTGGAAAAAAATACCCTTGAATTAAGATTGTCTCTCACCCAGAGAAAAGAGTCTTAAAGTGCCCAGGATTAGGTGCAAATTCTCTAAATGTTCTCAACTTTCACACAGCTAGATACTTTTCTAAATGTTTTCTCAAATTTTCCAGAGAAACATTTTTCTAATATTTCCTCCTGTTAAAACAGTTTCCTTTCAGTTATCCTTTGTACAGTAATTTTAAGAATAGTCTCCAAAAGGCCCCTGCTACATAGGTCTTTGCTTTTGGCAATAATGTGCCAATGGCAGCCACACTCTAAACACAGTCGGTGACCCACTGCCCCATCTGCCCAGTATCCTATAGACTAAATACTTAAATTCTCCCCTAAGGGTCAATTTTCTTTCATTTTTAATTTTTAAATCTCTTCATCCAGCTGTATTACTTTTGACCATCAAGTCTAGGTGAGAATGACAGATGCTGGCAGTTGTCACAGCTGCTGCTAAGTACTGTTTACCTTAAAGACGGAGGCAAAACAAACACAGGAATTCCAAGGAACCAGCCCTCAGCTCTAGGTTTATGAAAAATAGTAGGGAAAATAAATCTCCAGTCCTTCCCCCATCTACCAGACTGATATTTACAAGAAGCAGCAGGGACATGTAAGGGAGACAGTAGCTAAGAAGAAACAAAAGTCAATTGTTAACCAGCACTTCAGAGACAGAAAGCTCTGTGCTTCCTCTAAGCAGTTTGATTTATAGCTTCTGATATTAGGCACAAGAGTGCTCACAGCCCAAAGTGTTCTGTGTCTTGACCTGTAAAAATAAGTCGATTAACCCTAGTCAATCTCCCATTATGCAGAGATGCCTGAAATTTAGCGAGCAAAAGGGTGGCTGAGGGCAGCTTAAGAATCAACCATTGTTCCTAGTAACTGGCAGTGGCTGGGGAAGGCAGAGCTGGTCTTTGCTGTAGCAAAATTGTCATTCAGCTTAAGGTGTCGGGGAGGGGCTTTCATCTCTTAATAAGAAAATGGAGGACTGTTTTCATTTTTAATTGCTGGAGCTAATTAAAGCCCGGGGCTCCTGTGCGGACCTGGACCCTCTGGGGGTGTGTTCCCATACACCTCTGCCTGCACCTCACCCCAACTGTGGGAACCCCGCCTGCCTCCACTTCCTGCTGCAATTAGCCAGGGCTGCTATTCAGATTAAGTACTTCATTACAGAAGATAATTACGAAGGCTAGCTGGTTCTCTGTGCTTTAGGAGTGATTTCCTTGTGCTTTGTGAGGGTAATTCTAAGGGTGGGTGCTGTTTTAACCTTTGAAAGGCAAAGTAGGAATTCACACATCACATGATGGTCAAGTGTTAATATATCCATGGAAAATGGAAATATTTTAAACCCACCAGGAAAACCAAGCCAACAAAGCTTCTTTTTAACTACGATTTGGGGAGGGCTTTAGAGAGGAAATAAATGCTATCATTCTAGCAGCACCTACAAACTGTTATAATAGATCTGTATCAGATCCTCACAGAAGCCCTGGGTGGAAGAATCTGTGTTTTTCCTAACATGTCAATCCAGGGTGAAATTGTGTAGTAGAAGGTTGTCAATTACTACAGAAACATTTTTTCCTGCAATATTCTGTTCTTTCAGGTGTGTTGTAATAAGCACTCTTGCTGACTCCAATAAAAAGAAAATTACATATGAGTAGTAGAGTTGGAGTGTGGAGTAGGAAGACCAAATGATGGAAATAACCCAGCCGGTCCCTTTACTGTTAGGTCCGAAAAATTATTCTCCCAAACAGCCCAAACAGATGAATCTGAGACACGCTCGGATGTAAAAAGCACGAGGTGAATTTTATTCAGGCCCCAGGAAGCCCGGACTCTCCTGGCATGCAAGCCGAGGACGAGCCCCAAACCTGGGATGTGCAAGGTTTTTATGGGGTACAGAAGGCAAAGGGTAGGGTCAG
>NW_003852441.1:4072731-4099198 GCF_000181295.1 Otolemur garnettii | reverse complement strand
GGGCTAGAGGTGGTGTAGCCTAATTAGGAAGAAGAATACCTAAATTTCAAGGAAGTAGATACCTATTGCCCATTATGGGAGCAGTTCAAGGGAACTGATACTTATTGCCTATTATGGCAGCTGTAAGGAGACTGAAACCTATTGCCTATTATGGCAGCTGTCTGTCTAAGGTGTCTCAACCAGTGGCTATGCAAGCAGGTGTGGGGGAGGCAGCAGGGAGTGGCCCTGCGGTTTTAACAGAGCTTATGTAGTAGACACAAAATGGCGCTGGTCTGGCCCTTACATTACCAGATTTAGGGCAAGAGTACAGTGAAGACTCCTGACCTTGCTTCTCTGTGCTGTTCACCTCAGCTCCTAAGAGCAGCTTCTCCTTGGCCACTTAGGAGGCTTCAGGTTGGCACACTGATAGCACCGCACACCTTTGGGAGGAAAATCTAGGAAAGAGGCCAAAATAGACCCTAGATGAGGCTGGAGGCTGTTTAGGTGGGTAATTCCCCAACCCTGGGTACCAGGATGGACTGTAGCAGGGTGGCAATGAGTGGAGACTGCTCTAGGTAGATGTGAACTTTTGGTTCAGGGGACTCCTAACTCCAGGAGGGAAATCACAACAGACACAGAAACAGAGCCTGTGCTTTAAATCACGGTTCAGGGCAAAGTCATGAGTGCCCAGCTCCAAGAGCAATATTACAAATGACATCTAAAATTATCTGATAGAAAGGCTAGGTTAGGTGACTCACATCTGTAATCCTAGCACTCTGGATAGCCAAGGCGTTGGACTGCCTGAGCTCATGGGTGGAGACCAGCCTGAGCAAGAGTGAGATCCAGTCTCTAAAAATAGCCAGGAGTTGTGGTGGGCACCTATAGTCCCAGATACTTGGGACACTGAGGCCAGAGAATAACATGAGCCCAAGGGTTTGAGGTTGCTGTGAGCTATGACACCAGAGCACTCTACCAAAGATGATAAAATGAAACTCTGTCTCAAAAAGAAAAACAATTACTTGATAGAGGTTCATCTATATTTTATGAGCCCTACTGAGTACCAAGGATATGGGAGTGGCTAATTATGCAGTATAAGATGATTGCTTTTTAAATAAACACACCAGAACTTTTATACAACCAGATGAGTGATAATTTAATTTCTAATGTTCTAGTTTTTATAGAACCATAACCACCCATTTGGTATTTTGCTTCAGAGTGGAGACTACATATAAGAAAACTATATGTAGGTATATAAGTATGTGTGTGTGTACATATATAAGATTCAAGACTTAATCTTCCCTTTCTCTTTACAAAAAATAAAAAATTGAAGTTCAGGAATCATAAGTCTTCTGATAAGGGAGTTCTGCTGGCATGGTGATCTATCCCAAGCTCCCCAAAAGCCTGCTGATTGCAGAATTGATCAGTTCATTCAAGTTTCCTGACCTTGTAAACATCATAGCTAATGTTAAATTGTGAGCAAAATCTCTCATACAGAGAGATGAGACTACAAATTGTTTTGCAAGTTTAGCTGTTTTCAAATCAACCAAATATAAATCAAATTGTCATCAAGGCTATGGGTTCTGCCTTTCTAAGTCTGGGTATTCCAAGCCTGAGAAGAGTTCCATGCCCCAGAGGTTTATATCTTCAACTGCCCTAGGCTCCAACCTCCCGTAAACACTCTTGCAAACTAGTCTATGTTGAATGAGAGAGGACTTTCTTTTAAAAGTCAAAAATAAGGCATTGATACATCTTTGCAAGATGGGAAGAAAAAGCACTAATAAATAAATCCAGTCTCCCAGATGACCTCAATATTAGAAATGACCCAGACAAGCACCTTCATTGAAAAGTGAATAAAACTAGGAAATATTGCTGCCAGATTTAGCATATAGTGGGTCTGATTTAAGGAAACACGCTTTGTTGATTCATTACCCCTCTTCCCATCCAAGAGTAGAGTGGCCTTCAAAGTAGAGAAGACCCTGTCAAAACTTCACTAACACTCCCTTAACTCAGGGGGGATAGCAGATAGCAGGGCAAGGAACCTTGATACGCAAAGTGCAGACCATTGCACCCCACCCTAGTCTAATCCATCATGGGAATCATGTTAGCTGCAGCCAAAACAGAGATACCCTCTGCATAGTGAAGAATTTTCTAACTGTGATCACCTAACTGTCACCTCTCAACATCCACTCACACCTCCAAGCTACTGAATTCCTACTATATATGCACAGTAAAATGTAAATTTTCTGTTTTCCTGTCATCTGGAACTGCATAACTTGAACAGGAAGCCCCATCCCCACCCTGCCACAAACTAATTTTTGACAGAATACATTATCATTCTCATTTAAATAAGAAAAACAAAACAAACAAACAAACAAAAAACCTCTAGAAGAATAGGCCCAAAAGAGAAAAATTTAGAAACTTAAAAGGATACTCCTATTTAAAGAAGGATATCTCATTGAAAAATGAGAGAAAATGCTTCTCTGTTCAAAAAATTTGCTACAAGAAATAGCAAAAGGTTTTAGAAAACTGTTAGTCTATGGACTTAATAATTTTCAAGTGGGCAGTACATTTATCAATACTCATTAAGCATTTCTGAGGAGAAAACCATCTCTGAGCAACAGATATGGGCATTAAAAGATACAATTGAGAGGCAGTGCCTGTGGCTCAAAGTAGTAGGGTGCCAGCCCCCTATACTGGGGGTGGAGGGTTCAAGCCTGGCTCTGGCCAAAAGCTGCAAAAAAAAAAAAAAAAAAAAATCCACTAGGGTCACTATAACCAGATAATTATGGAAAACTGAATGAAGCAGATGGTGAATCTTGGAAGTTTATTCTGCACTCATGGGGAAAGACTGGAGAGATAAAAGTGGTAAGAGAGATGTGAGAGGTGAAGAAGACAGGGCTATGAGATCCTGCTAGGGGCACAAGAACAAACTGAGACAGTTGACAGAAAAACAAAACTGAAGTAGCCACTTAGATACAAACTCCAGATTCTGTGGATTCCATCACTTCCCAATATTTCTGACATCACATATTTTTCTACCTACTTTGTTTCTTTATCTGTTGGCTAGAGTATTTTTTCTAGCAAGTACCTGGAATGTGTGAAGAAATATTCCCCTCTTAGCAGAAACTTCTGTAACAGTTATTTACCTTCTGGTCTGTTGCTGTGTGTCAGCAGCAGAGTTGGAGCTAAGGTGTCAGCCAATCTTGGGCATCTATTTCAAGAGGGGATGTTGAGCCCCTGCTTTTATTTGTTCATTTATGTATGTATGTATGTATGTAGTCCTGGGTAGAATGCCGTGGCATCATAGCTCACAGCAACTTCAAACTATTAGGCTCAAGGGATCCCTTTGCCTCAGCCTCCCAAGTAGCTGGGACTACAGGCACCTGCCAAAACACCCAGCTATTTTTTTTTTTTTTTAGTAGAAATCCTTCTTGCTGAAGCTAGTCTTAAATTTCTGAGTTCAAGCGAGCCACCTGCCTCAGCCCCCACAGAGTGCTAGGATTACAGGATTGAGCCGCCCTGTCCAGCCAAGTTCCTGGTTTTAATTCTTTTGCCTCCTCAATCCTGAATCCTCCACAGGTATCTCCAAAAAATATATGAAAATAGAAAGTCATGTGAATGACAGTGTGTGGGGAAAAGGGATACAAGCCATAAAGAAATTAAGAGATATGGAGAATATCTGTAAGTTGCAATTAAAAAGTTTCAACAGCAAGAGCGCTATTTTTGTTAAGGGTTTTCAACCCCCTTTTTTTCTTTATTTCTTTTTTATTTCTCTCTGTTTTCTCTCTTTTGGTAGAGATTTTTCTACTTTCCCCATCATTCCCACATACATTTCACAGCTAAGATATACCTTTTTTTCTTTTTCTTCTTAATCTTATATAATTGTATTTTTTAATTTTAATTTTTTTTGTCTGTTCTCTGAGAGGTGAGGGGTCACAGCATTGGTCTGACTAGGGGGTGATCACATTGGGCTGGTTCAAGGAGGCCACAAGCTCACAGTCTTGGGTGTCCTAGCTTTGGCCTTTGGAAAGAAGCTATTGGTAGGTCCCCACTGCAACATACTGCTGATTTCATTCTGTATTTGGCACAGGTGAGGTCTTTCTTTTGCCTAGGCTGCTAAAAAGCTTCTGATTTCAAAGACTCTATGATGCCCCAACCCCCGAAGTTCTAGGGCTTCGATTGGGATTATAGCACCCTACCAAACACTACCATTTCTGCTGTCCCTCTTTCTGACTGTTTATTTTTATCTTTTTCTTCCATTATTTTGTTCCATCTCCCCCTTCTTTTTATTTTCTTTGGATCTTTTTCTTTACTTTTGCTCTTCCCACTGTTTACTCTTATCTTTCATTTGGCCTTATACCAAAAGTTACTTCAATATATAAGCTCTGAGACAACATAATTTAAAATGAAAAAAAGGAGTGAGAAGAAAAAAATAGAGGAAAGAAGTGAACAAGCAGAAAACACACATGAGGAAGAATCAACAGAAAAATCCTGGCAACATGAAAAACCATAATAAAGCAACCCCACTCCCCAAGGGATCATGAGGTATTTACTGCAGAGGAGTCTACCAATAAAGAATTAATGGAAATGACAGAAAGGGGAGGTAAAATATGGATGGCAAAAACAATAAATAGAATTTATGAGAAAGTGGAAAAACAGAATCAAAAAATGGGAGAAAGATATGAAGAATATAGAAAGCATACGGCAGAGCTTAAGGAATTGAAGGAGTAAATCAGGAAACATAAAAATGCAATAGAAAGTATCAACAGCAGATTAGACCATGGAGAAGAAGGTATCTCAGAGATAGATAAAGTTCTTGAACTAACCCAAGCACTTAAAGAGGCAGAAAAGAAAAGAGAGAAAGCAGAATATTCACTCAGAGAACTATGGGACTTCACAAAGCATTCAAACATACAATTCATAGGTATTCCTGAAGTGGAAGAAGACTGTCCCAAAGGAATGGAAGCTCTACTGGAGGATATCATAAATGAAAAGTATCACTAAAGATTGTAAAAACACTTCTTTTAGAGGGATATTGAGTCATCTCAACACAAATGCAGTATCTCCAAGACACACTATAATGAATCTGTCCAAAGTCAAAATGAAAGAGAAAATTTTGCAAGCAGCCAGGAGTAAGCACCAATTGACCTATGGGGCAGAGCCATCAGGGTGACAGTGGATTTCTCAGCCAAAACTTTCCAAGCCAGAAGAGAATGGTCAGCTATCCTTAACCTTCTTAAACAAAACAATTTTCAGCCCAGAATTCTATATCCTGCTAAACAAACTTCAAAATCAATAGAGAAATCAAATCTTTTACTGATATGCAAACATTGAGGAAATTCACCCAACAAGATGATCTCTACAGGAATATATAGACTTATTCTCCACACTGAACATCACAATGGACCACTAGCAAAGTAAACACCTACAAAAAAGGGACAAAACATAACTGCCACAATGGTGCAAAGGATAAAATCAAGCAATGGACCTTCACAAAATAAGATGACTAGAAAGAGGCAGAAAAGAGGCAGAAAGTAAAGTGTTGCACACTTATCAATTCTCTCAATAAATGTTAATGACTTGAATTCCCCACCAAAGAGGCATAGGCTGGCCAATAGGATAAAAAAGCACAAGCCATCCATGTGTTGTCTCCAAGACATACAACTAACCTTGAAAGACAAAATAAGACTCATGGTAAAGGGTTGGAAAATAGTATTTAAGGCAAATGGAAACCAGAAGAAAGTGTGGGTTTCAACCTTATTTTCAGATTCAAGTGGATTTAAATCACTCAAAGTTAGGAAAGATAAAAATAGTCACTTCGTATTAGTCAAGGGAACAATATATCAAAAGGACATTTTAAATTCTAAACATTTTTGCTTCCAACTTAAATGCTACAAATTTATAAAACAGACATTGATTGGTCTGAGCAATATGGATAGCGTATAACACCATAATAGCTAGAGACTTTAACACCCCTCTGGTTGACCTGGACATATCATCTAAACAGAAATAATACAAAAACACAAGGGACTTAAATGCAATCCTAACACAAATGGGCTTAAGAGACATATACAGAACAGACCATCCCAAAGCTAAGGAATATACATTCTTCTCTTCAGCCCATGGAACATACTCCAAAATAGATTATATCCTAGAACACAAATCAAACCTCAAAAAAATAAAAGAATTGAAATTATACCTTGTATCTTCTCAGACCACAGGGAAATAAAGGCAGAATTCAACTCCAACAAAAATTTTCATCCCCACACAAATACATGGAAATTAAACAACCTTATTCTGAATGACAGCTGGGTAAAGGAAGAAAAGGGAGGAAATTATTAAATTCCTCAAACATAACAACAATGAAACTATAAGATACCAAAACCTGTGGGAAACTGAAAAGGCAGTACTAAGAGTTATATTTATCTCATTAGATGCCTATATCAGAATAACAGAAAGAAGGCACATCAGCAATCTAATGAATCATCTCAAGGAAATGGAAAAGGAAGAAAAATCCAATCCCAAACCCAGCAGAAGAAAAGAAATAAACAAAATTAAATCCAAATTAAATAAAATTAAAAACAAAGCAATCATTCAGAAAATCCATGAAACAAAAAGTTGGTTTTTTGAAAAGATAAATAAAATCAATAAACCTTTGGCCAGATTAACCAGAAAAAGAAAAGTAAAATCTCTAATAACCTCAATCAGAAACAAAAATGGAGAAATAACAGATACCACTGACATACAAGAGATTATCTCTGACTACTACAAAAAATTCCATGCACAGAAATTTGACAATGTGGAGGAAATGGACCAACATCTGGAATCATACCATCTCCCTAGACTTAACCAGGATGAAATAGATCTCTTGAACAAACCAATGTTAAGCACTGAGATTGAAGAAACAATAAAATCTTCCAACAACAAAAGACATGGACCAGTTGGCTTCACAACAGAATTCTATCGAAGCTTCAAAGATGAGCTTCTATCTATACTGAAGAACCTATTCCCTAAATTTCCCTAACACATTCTATGAAGCAAATATCACCCTGATACTAAAACCAAGAAAGAACTCAATTAAAAAAGATAACTATAGGCAAATTTCACTAATGAATATTGATGCAACATACTCAAGAAAATCTTAGCCAAAGATAACAGCTAAACATTAAAAAATATATACATCACAATGAAGTAGTTTTCATCCCAGAGATGCAAGGCTGGTTTAACACACAAATCCACATATGTAATTCACCATATTAATAGAAGTAAAAAAAAAAATTATATGATCCTCATAATAGAAGCAGAAAAAGCATTTCATAAAATTCAAGATTGTTTTCTAACAAGAACACTTAAGAATTTAGGCATAAGTGGCATGTTTCTTAATCTGATTGATGTCGTCTATGAAAAACCCACAGCTGATATTATATCAAATGGAATAAAACTGAAAGCTTTTCCATTTAGAACTGGAACTAGATAAGATTGATTTATATCACCACTACTGCTCAACATACAATTTTCTAGCCAATACAATCAGGCAAGAAAAGGATATAAAGGGTATCCAAATGAGTACAGAGGAAGTCAAACCCTTGCTCTTTGCTGATGATGTGATCTTATACTTAGACAACCCCAAAGTCTCAACCACAAGACTCCTGAAGTGATCAAAAAATATATAGCAATGTCTCAGGATATAAAATCCATGTCCACAAATTAGTAGCCTTTCTATATGCGAATAACAGCCAAGATGAGAAGCTATTCAACGACACCATTCCCTTCACAGTAGCTTAAAAAAAAGAAAAGAAAAGAAAAGAAATACCTGGAATATACCTAACAAAAGAGGGGAAGGACCTCTACAAAGAAAATTTTGAAATCCTAAGACAAGAAATAGCAGAAGATATTAACAAATGGAATAACATACCATGCTCATGGCTAGGAAGAATCAACATTGTAAAAACGCCTCTAATTCTCAAAGCAATCTAGAGATTCAATGCAAACCCCATTAAAATACCATCATCATACTTTCAAGATTTAGAAAAAATAATTCTTCACTTTTTATGGAACCAGAAGAAACCCCATATAGCCAAGGCAATTCTTAGTAATAAAAATTAAGCCGGAGGGATCACCCTACCAGACTTTAGACTATACTATAAGGCCATAGTGATCAAAACAGCATGATATTGGCATAAAAATAGAGACACTGGCATTTGGAACCAAATAGAAAATCATGAGATGAAACCAACTTCTTAAAGCCACCTACTCTTTGATAAACCAAACAAGAACATATACCAGGGAAAATAATCCCTATTCATTAAATGGTGTTGGTAAAACTGGATAACCACACATAAAAGAGTGAAACTGGACCACACTTCTCACCACTTACAAAAATTTATTCAAGATGGATAAAAGATTTGAATCTAAGGCATGAAACAGTAAAAATTCTCTAAGTGTTGGGAAAACAATTGAAGATATCATCCTAGGGAAAGATTTTATGAAGAAGATTTCAGTGGCAATGGCAACAACAAAAATAAACAAATGGGACTTAATTAAACTAGAAAGCTTCTGTTTAGCTAAGTAAACAACAACCAAAGCAAACAGACAACCTTCAGAATGGGAAAATATGTTTGCATATTATGAATCAGACAAAACCTTGATAACTAGGATCTACAGAGAACTCAAATTAATCAACAGAAAAAGACCCATTAATCCCATAGATCACTAGGCAAGAGACACAAATAGAACCTTCTCTAAAGAAGACAGACGAATGGCTAACAAACATACAAGAAAATGCTCATCATCCTTAATCATCAGAGAAGTACAAATCAAAACTACCCTGAGATACCATCTAACCCCAGTGAGTGTGGACCATATCACTAAGTCTCAAAGTTGCAGATGCTGGTGTGTATGTGACGAGAAAGGAACACTTTTACACTGATGGTGGGACTGCAAACTAATATGATCTTTTTAAAAGGAAGTATGGAGAATCTTCAAAGAACTCAAATTAGACTTCCCATTTGATTCTGTAATGCCATTAGTAGACATCTACCCAGAAGAAAAAAATCCATTTCTCATTAGAACATTTGCACTAAACCATTTATCAATTTACTGTCCCCCAAATGTGGAAACAGCCTGTATGCCCACCAACCCAGAAATAGATTAATAAGCTGTGGTGTATATACACCATGGAATACTATTCAGCCACTAAAAAGTATGGAGGTGGAACACATTCTTCTTAGTAAAGCACCACAAGAATGGAGAAATAAGAATCCACTGTACACTATTCTAATATGAAGGCAGTAGATTAGCTAATATGAGGAGAGGTGGGTAGTGGAATTAGCAAGAGGGGAGAGGGAAGGAGGGAGGGGGGTGGGAGATTGTGATGTTTGGCACACCTCTTGGGGACAGGACACAATTATAAAAGGGACTTTGTCTAACGATTGCAATCAGAGTAACCTAATTCTTTGTATCCTCAGTGAATCCCAACAATAAAAATAATAAATAAATAAATAAATGTAAAAAAAAATTTTAAAAGAAAAAAAAGCATATGTGAAAAGGACATAGGATTCTACAGAAAAAGTTCCCCAGGGCTTGGCACTCATAGCTCAGTGGTTTGAACACAGGCCTCATGCACTGAGCGTGGTGGGTTCAAACCCAGCCCAGCCTCTTAAACAAACAAACAAACAAATAATCCCTAATAGCCAAAACTTGGATAATTGGAGGAATAAAATAAGGTAGTATTAGATTTTGACTTGAATTATAAAATAAACGTCCACAGGCCCATGCTGATAAGAATAAGTAACTTAATAAATAAATAATTTGGGAAGAATAGACAAATCTCCAATGCATAGGCATTCCAAGTAATCTGGGGAGATACTTCAACCTAAAAATCATGGAACATAGCTTCCCACTCCTTATGTACAGACTGTGTGTAACAACCTGCTTCCAGACAGTGCAGTATGTAAAAAGATAAAAATAAGTAAAATAAAGAAATCTGATAGACACTACCTGAGCCAAGTGATCAAACCAGCACTAATAGTGATGTCAGGTTGGTAGTATCAATAGTGACTTCCGCAGGATGTGACATAATGAAAATGTACTTTACCTCTGTAGTCTACCTCACAAAGCACATAACCCCAGCCTAATCATGAGAGAAATATCAGAAATACTCCAGTTGGAGAATACTCTGTGAAATGCCTGATCAGTACTTGTCAAAATAATCAAGATTGTCAAAAATAAGAAAAATCAGAAAAACTGTTGCAGCCAAGAGCAATCTCAGGAGACAGGATGACCAAATCCAACATAGAATCCTGCATGGGCTCCCTGAACAGAAAAAAGACATTAGGTAAAAACTAAAGAAATCTGAATAAGCGATAGACCTAATCATGATATCTTAATACTGGTTCACAGATTTTAACAAATATAGCATATTAAAGTAAAATGTTAATAACAAAGCAAACCAGATGAGGGCTGGATGGCTGCTCTTTGTGCTATCTTTACATTTTCTTAAAACTGTTAAAATTAAAAATGCATTCCCCAAGGTTCGAAAAATAACTTGGACATAGAATGACAGACTATAGGTACTTTAAGTTTGGTGTCCTCTTCACAATCATGATGCAGCTACTGTTTATTTCTCATACAGTATTTAATGCATGAGTAGATAGTACTATAAGTTTGGAGAAACAAAGAAAACTCAAATAATTTTTAGCTGATATTAACTTACTCTTGAAACAAGTAATTATATGTTATAAATAAGTGATACATTCTGAGAAACTTATTGCCAGGTGATTTTATCATTGTGAAACATCATGGAGTCCACTTACACAGACCTAGATAGTGTAGCCAACTCTACACCTAGACTGTATGATATAACCTATTGCTCCATCCCGCAAGCCTGTACAGCAATTACTATACTGAATATTGTAGGCAATTGTAGCACAACGGTTAGTGTTTGTGTACCTAAACATATCTAAGCATAGAAAAGGTACAGTAAAAATGTGGTATTATAATATGAAGTGACCACCATTGTATACAGGTTTGAGCATTGATCAAAATGTCTCTATGCAATGCATGACTGTAATTGAGACACAACATGTCATAGGCCAATTGTATAACTGGGAGTTAGCTTCTACCTGGAATACAACATTTGCCAAAAGATAAAAATGCACCCTGGCACGGTGGCTCATGCCTGTGATCCTAGCACTCTGTGAGGCCAAGGTGGGTGGATTGCCTGAGCTCAGTTCAAGACCAGCCTGAGCAAGACCCTGTCCCTAAAACTACCTGGGCATTGTGGTGGGTGCCTGTAGTCCTAGCTACTGGGGAGGCTGAGGCATGAGATTTGCTTGAGTCCAAGGGTTTGAGGTTGCTATGAGCTGTAACACCACAGCACTCTACCCAAGGTAGAGGGTAGGGATTCTGTCTCAAAAATAAAAAAGATGAGCAATACAAATGGGCTAGATTGAAACTTACATACATATTATGTTATTAAAACTGAACAACATTCACAGAAATTATGTGAATTTAGCTCAATACAAGGTTTATTGAGGGAGGAAGTGTTTTATCAATGACATTGTTTAGAATTGTCAATGCATGGTGGCATTATAGAGCAGACCAATTTTGAGTCAGTTTTCTTATTATTCTGATATTTTCTACAAGCAACACATCCCTTACTGCCTGTGCTTGGGTAAAACAGTGCTACCACCAGCATCTTGGTATGACACTAGGATTAGAATATTGCCTTGAAGAATTCTCTGGAGCTCAGAGAAAGGAAATAAAAAGCAGAATATCTTAAGAGAGGAAGAAGAAAAAGGAGGAGAAGAGGAAGAGAAGGGGAAGGGGAGAGGGAGAGGAAGGGAGAGAGAAGAGGAGGAGGCAGGGAGGAGGAGGAGAGGAGGTCGGGGGGAGGAGAAGGGCACAGATATGAGCAGTTTTTACACATGACATAATAAATCAGGGAAAAAAAGAATTCTAAGCTCAAGAAAGACTTCAGTTTTCATACTGAATTAGCTCATGGAGAATTAAGCCAAATCTGACAAAAGTACACATTTATTTTAGATATTGGTCTCTTTCCATTTCTCCATGTTAAAGATAAGGAAAATTACCCTATAAGCATTACACATTTTCTCCTTCAAAAAAAAGTTTAAGAAAATCAAGATGGCATCCAGACTTGTCCTTTAATACACTAAATATCAGAAGACCTTAGAGAAGTATCTAAACCATTTTACAGAAAAATAATAAGTTCAAAATATATCCAAACTCTCATAAATATACAACATAAGATAAGAAAATCTTAGACTAAAAAGTCTCCAACAACATACACTTCCAAAAAGTATTTAAGAATATCAAATTTAAATATTTAATACATTTAATATTTAAATATCAAATTTATATATCTACAAAAATGCAGAATAAACAAGTAGAATTCATTATGGGGATGCTAATTTAACTGAGAATTAGGGAATTTTATAGCAGAAAAACATTTATAGAAACAATGGGAGAAATTCTCACAAATTACATGTAATGCAAAACAAACAAAACCTTACAGATTTAAAAGCTCAACAATATATAAAAGGATAAATTCAAAGAAATATACATCTAGGCATAGCATTGTCAAAGCACTCAAAACTAAAGATAGAGAAACTCTCAAAAACACTCAAAGATATGTGACATACAAAGAAATAATAGTGACGACCACAGACTTTATCAGAAAAAAATGGACTCTATTTTGAAGTGCTGAAAGGAAAAGAAAAATCAACCTCAAATACTTTTTACAGATAAGCATTCTTCAAAAATGAAGGTGAAATAGACAGTCTTAGGTATAGGAAGGCTAAAAGACTTCATTGCCAGAAAATCTGTGCAAGAAATACGAAGGAATGTTCTTTGGCTTAAGGGAAATGATAGCCAGTGGAAACTCAGAATAACAGAAAGGGAAGAAGAGCACCATAAATGATAAATAAGTACTTAAATATATTTAAAAATTATGGCTTCTGTTCTTATCATAATTTTCTTACCAGACAACAGATATTTGAAAGAAAAAATGATAATACTGTAAAACAGAGTTTATAACATATGTAGATATAAAAAGGTAATGAGTAGGTAAATAAAATTATACCATGTTATTGAAATATAAAATCAAATTTGTGATAAAGAAAAATTATTGTAATATAACATATTCACAGAATAAAGGCATAAAAGCCATTGGTCTCCATAGAAGCAGATAAAGTAACTGACAAAATTCAACACTAATTCATGATTTTTTAAAATTCCCCACAAGCTGGAAATAGAAATTTTCAGAAAATGATACAAAGCAACTGTGCAAAATCTATAACTAACATCGTATTTATCATAGAAAAACTGAATTGTATCTCTAAAGATTGGCAACCAGGCAAGATGTATAATCCTCTCACTACATCAAGGCAAGATGTACATGTCTGTTAAACAAGGTACTGGAGGCCTACACCAGTGCAATAAGTCTAGAAAAAGATATACAGATAGAGACAATAGAAGTAATATAATCTTCTTGGCAAAAGTTGTGATTCCCTGCATATGAAATACAAAGGAATCTACATTATATCTCCTAGAACCAGTGAGGTCCAAAGATACAAGCTCAGTGGACAATAAAAAATCTAATGCATTTCAATTTATTAGCAATCACCATTAGAAATTGAAATTCAGATAAACATTACTTTAAAAATTACCAACACGTATAGAAATACTTAGAAATAAATTTAATAAATGCTACAAGATCTATATTTTAAAAAATTAAATATTGCTGAGAGAAGTTTGTAGTCATCTAATAAATGTAGATATACAATATACCATGTTCATGGATCAGAAGATTCAATATTATTAAGATGCCAGTTGTCCTAAAATTATTCTTCACATTTAGCACAATCCCAATCAATGTCCCAGCAGTATCTCTAAATAAATTGATGATCTGACTGTAAAAGATGTATGGAGGAATTGCAAAGGACCAAGAATAATCAAAATAATTTTAGGCACTAAAGACAAATTTGAAAGACAGAAAATCAGTATGAGTGTAAGAGACATGAATATGGCTATAAGCCAACTTGATGTAATTAATCTTTATAAAACACCCCACCCAATAAGAAGAGAAGACCCTTTCTTTCAAGTAAACGTAGATTATTTAGCAGGATAGACTGTATTCTAGTCTACACAAGAAGTTTTGGTCAATCTGCAATGATCTGAGTCATCAAGTTTTTTCTGATGACCATGGAATTAAGTTAGAAATCAATAGGGAGATAATTGAAAAATCCCCAGATAGATGAAAACAAAATCACACATTTCTAAATAGCTCTTGAGTCAAATAAAAAATCAACAGGGAAATTAGATTATATTTTAAACTTTAACATTTTTGTAAAACTGAGATAGTTAATCTTACTTGACAGATTTTTAAAAAATGATTCTTAGAGTGTAAGTGTTCTGTTCACAGCCACACAACTAGAGTTTGGGATTCCTATTACAGCTGTGGGGGTTCCTAAGCCCTGTCTGTTACCCTGTGTACCTAGCCACGAACATGTAACTGCTCCTGGAACTCAGGAATTATCAGAACGTATTGGTAGTAGTAGTAGATATCACGTATTAAGCAATTTCTGAGAAAAAAAACTAAAAATAAAAAACAAATTTAAAAAGCCAATTTCTACACAAGGCACTTTTTGAAACACCTGTATTGATTCATTTATTATTCAACACAACTCCGAAAAGATGGTACTATACCTATTATGTTATAAATGACAGGAGGTAAGCAACTTGCCCTGGCAGTTAGTAGACTAAGCAGTCTGGTGCCACAGGTTGCTTGACCAGCACTGGCTTCTAAATGGGAAAAGAAAGGGGTGGGAGGGGGGGAATTATTTTTAATGTCACTAGTGTATTATTCCTCCAAATAAATCAGATTTTTGTAAAATAAAAATAAAAATATGTCAATTTAAAATGTGTAAGTTTAAATAGTTGTGAATACTTATTTGATAGGAGAAAAGAGGTCTGTGCATACAAACTATTTAAAAATCAATATGCAATCCTTCTTCAGTGTCCATGGGTGATTGGCTCCAGGACTTACCTGCAGATAACAAAATCCACAGATGCTCAAGTTCTTAATATAAAATTATATAGTATTAATATTTGCATGTAACCTACATACATCCTCCTGTATCCTCCAACCATCTCTAGATTACTTATAATACCTAATACAATGTAAATGCCATGTAAATCGTTGTCTTGCTGTATTGTTTAGGGAAAAATGAGAAGAAAAAAAGGTCTGTTCATGTTCGGTACACATGCAACTATCTCTACTCTCTTCCCTGGCATATTTTCAGTCTCTGATTGGTTGAATTCAGGGATGTGGAACCCAAAGATGTGGAAGGTTGAGTGTACTGACAACACTAAAATTCACAGACCATCAAAAAATTAAAAGATATTTTTAAATTAAGATATTAATAGCCACAATATATAAGTAGACCTTATTAAACAATTACAAGGAATACTCATTCATTCTAGTATAAAACTAAAACATAAATAGACAAATTGCCAAAAAAGTAAGGAAAGGCCACTAAACATAGGGCCCCCCAAAAGAAAAAATGCGAGTAAAAAAAATGCAAATTTTAAAACATATTTTCTTTTGTCAGTTTTAATATAACAAAGATAGTTTTTGTTTGTTTTGAATCAGCCCCTTTGCTTTTTTGGTAAAATATTACTTACATTCCTGGTGAGAGGACCAGAGTTTTTTAGAAGAATTTTTGAGAAAATGAAAAGAAATTATTCGACAACTTCTTGGGACAGAGGCATGCCTTTGACAGGGATTGTGAGGTGTGCAGGTGCTGTGATCTTCACATGACTTGTTTGCAACTTAGGACAGGTGTATAGTGCCGAAGCCAAAACAGGGATGCAGGCGAGGGATAAAAGACACCAGTCAGCCCCCACATCAATCCAGGCAGGAATTTCCAGTTGTGATTTGTATGAGTCAATGAACAAAACTTATCATCAGTTATGGATTTTCTTAATGAGTAATGATTTTATCCATTTTTGAAAATGTTAGAGTCTTTGGACAGTTTGTTTCTGAATGAGATGATAACGAAAGAGAGGGATGGCTGCAACTGGATCTCAGAGGCACAGTGTTACAAGATCTTTATTGATTTGCTGAAAGTGTTTAGTGACAGGCCCTCCAGGAACCCATCGCAAAGAGAAATGGAATCTATTAGTGGAGTTGTTAAGGCATCCCTGGTCTCTGCAGATGACGGCGGCCGGGTGTGTGCCTTTCTCTACAAACATTAAATCATTCTCCCCGGAGAGAGAGGGGAGAGGGGAGGAAGCGAGAGAATACACACACGGTCCTAGAAAAAATCTGAACAGTGATTGCTTTATTTTGGAAATGACATTGAGAACACCAAGAAGTTCCAGTTAGAAACACTTGGAGATTTATTTTTATGAGTCTTCAGCCTCAGGAATTATTTATAGGACAACTCCTGAGACAAAGTAATAATTCAGCATGGACCACGGGATTGTGTCTATATTCTAAAGCCTTGAGAATAAAGTGTTCATTTTTTATTATGTCTATGGCTGTGAGAATGAATGCTAAAAGTTAGTGATCAGTAGGAACTCTGTCATGTTAATTCATAGGCTTGCCAGTTTCAAAATTAATTCACCTGTGAGCCCAGAGTTCCTGGATTCACCAGTGATAACATCGCTAGTCCTTACCCCATGCCTCCCATGCAGCTGAAAAAGAAGAATGTGGTCTTTCCAATAATTAACTTAGTGACACTGATCCTTGTAACAAAGCAGAGTGGTGAAGCATGTCCTGTCAGTAAATTAGGCTTATGGGCAATCAGTAAATCTATAGAGTTAGTCATGCTAGATGATATTTGACTATGAAGGAGAAACCTCCCTGCCAGACAAAGACGAATGCATTTATCATCTGCCAATGCTTCGGTCTTCATACCTTTGCTATCTCCAGACACACATGCCCATCATAAACTTTTAGAACTGGTGTCTTTTAAAGTATGGTTATGATGTCTGGCAATTCAGTTTATCAAATGGTTCTCAGATCATTTGGGTTTTCTAGGTTAAAAGTAAATCAACTATAGTATTTGAGTCATACACATTTTACAAATATAACTTCCAAATCCCTTTACGTTTCTCGTAACCATTATTTTTGTGAAGTCTATACCATGACTGCGTTGCATGCAAAGCTTCTTCTGGCTGACGTCCCAAAGGCGGTATCACTTCACTTGCGTGTTATTGATTTGTGTTCAGTTATCGAAGTTTTGCATTTTGAACTGTTATCATTAGATCGCAATATATTCCCAATTCATTGATCCCAAAGGCATCAATCACTCAAAAGTCACCCATTGATTATAA
Source organism: Otolemur garnettii (assembly GCF_000181295.1). Classification (NCBI taxonomy): domain Eukaryota; kingdom Metazoa; phylum Chordata; class Mammalia; order Primates; family Galagidae; genus Otolemur; species Otolemur garnettii. The sequence goes on along the minus strand of NW_003852441.1, from coordinate 4,081,858 downwards.
AAGCACTGATGGAAATAGTGGTGCCTAAATCCCTTAGCTTACCTTTTGAGTTAACTTCAGCCACGTAAAAGAATTCTTCTTTCCACCAAGTCAAGATTTCAAATTTCTTTTCAGATAATAAAGAAATCCTCCTTTCTTACTCTCCATCTGGGTGGTTTCATTTACAGATTGAGTTTCCAGATAAGCCTATCCAGAGCTCAAAAAGTAATCTCTTAGTTCTGAGGATACTAGATGTCTATGCTTGCTCTTCGGGGTTATCCAATGTGAAAGTAGTGCTCTCCCCACTGAGGAGAAAACTGTGTGTGCGTGTGTGTGTGTGTGTGTGTGATGTATTTTTGGAAAGCTAGACAATCCAGGCTGAAGTGGACGTGGCCTTAATTAGAAGACGGTTAGATTGGGAATGGGAAAATCCCACAAGCTGTGATTGGAGGAGTCAGCTTGTTTTACTGACAATTTAAGATGTGCTAAGATTCCTAAATCACAATGCCAAGGATCAAGACTGCAAGTGGTGACACATTGGCAGGAATCAGAGAAAAACGTCTGAAGAAGGGCACACTAACTACCAGATCAAAGGCAGGAAGGGGAGAGGGGGGAGTGGGGACAAAGACACCTGAAGACAGGGTTGTGTAGTTAGAGCCACCCCAGTGGAGTGGACACTGTGTGCTAAATGACAGACGCCTCCCAGTACAGACTTCACCATCACGGCGAGCTCAATGTAACCAGAAAAAGCAGACCAGCCAAGGTGTGATTGCAAAGCAGCCCGACCGCAAGTGCTCCACGGTCACGTTCTCTGCTAGATGGCGAGCTCCACCACGGCGGGGACCTGGGTCTGTCCCGGCTGCTTCCCCAGCTCGGGGAGCAGCGCCCAGCACCAGGGTAACGCTCCATGAACCTAAATGGCATTCGTAAGACCCGAGGGTGGGTGACCTAGCCAAACGGGGGGACAGAGAAATGGCTTTCTGAAAGGAAGGGACTGAGGGTCAACTCATGAAGGAGACAGACTATGGGAACTGCTACCCCAAATACAGCACTCTGAGTATTTTAAGCAGCAGCAAACCAAAAAAAACATGGAAGCAGGAATGTCTCTCTGACAGCTTCCCCCCCTCCTTCCTCGAAAACCCTCCTGTGACAAGTATCCTGCCCCACACAGGAACGCCACACAGGGAGGCCAGGAAGCCCCTGAATAAACAGGCCTTGCTAAGTTCTCCCCGTTTATTACCTTTATTTACTTATTCCTATTTTATTTAGAGATGGGGTCTCACTTTGTCACGCAGGCTGCAATGCAGGGACAAGATCACTAGAAACTCAAATTCCCTGGGTCACCTGATTTTCCTGAGTGACATGGCCCACAAGTGCATGCCACCATGCTTGGCTAAGTTTTTCAATTTTGTTTTAGAGACAGAGTTCTTACAGTGTTGCCCATGCTGGTCTCAAACTTCTGAGTTCAAGGGATCCTCTCGCCTCAGCCTTCCAAAGAGCTGGGATTACAGGTGTGAGCTTCTGCACCCACCATCCTCTGATCATGCTTCTGTCCCCCCATCCGCCTTCTGCACAACTGTTCCTGGGAACGTGCAGCTTTCCCTTGGTCTTTGGGGTTTCATTTCTGAAGGTTCCTGTGTAATGTGAAACATAAGTTAAACGATTTTGTGATGCTTTTCTCCTGTTAATCTGTATTTCATCATAAGAGTCTTAGCCATGGTCCTAGTGATGGATAAGGAAAAGATACTATTTTTTCTCCCCTCCTGACAAGTGAAGTGAAGGGAAGAATGGATTCCACGTAAGGGTGATCACTTAGGACAAAAGCAACAAGAAGAGGAAGGGAAGACGAGAGACAGGACCTGCCCAGGGCACAAGCACTCATGCCAAGGTCTTTTTTACAGAGTTGGGTCAGAGAACTCACTGTCACCTTGAGATGGTACAGATTTTAGGTTAAAGTCTCCCTAAACATGAAGGTTCCAGTGAAGAGAGAAAAACTAGACTTGCTGTGTGTGAAATGGTTCATTATCTCGTCACCAGCACCACGACCACCCTCTGAGTACACAACTTGCTCTCTCATCTTAATAAACCTTGGCCAAGAAAAAAGGTTCCCTAAATTCCAAGGCATGAGACCTCAAGAAAGTCCCTTTCCCTCTGTTTTCCTCAGAACACTTAACATACAAAGAGAACATCAGGTCCAGCGTGTCCCTAAGGCTCCATCCGTCTGTCCAGCTCTGCTCCATCTGAGAATGGCCTTTGTCCCCTCCTCACTGAGCTTCCTTCGCTCAAAGCAGAGACTGAAGCCAGCTTCTGGGAGGTCCCTGGGAGGAAGAGCTTTCTTTCCGCCCTTCTTCCTACAGTGTTATGTTTGGAAAAGAGATTCTGTGAAAATGATCCCATGGACTTTCCCCTATTTATTTTCTCTCAGAGGCTTTCATATCAAACTCACCCCCTTTTCAGATCAAACCTGTCTGTGGGAAGCAACGCTCAGAACAGAAGCTGCAGAAGTCTGCCCCTCAGAGGAGCGGCTGCCTGATAGAGACAGAGGGCCCGACAGGAAGGAGAAGAGTTGCCGGAGACCTTGCCTCCCCTAGCACATCGCCAAGATGCCAACCCAGCCCAAACACAGCTCTCTGCAGCCTCCTCTTCAGGTGTTTCCAATAGGAGTCAAATGGCTTTGGGCGGCAGTTGATTTCCTTTATCTATAGGGTAAAGTGTGTGACCCTCTCGTGGGTCAGAACTTCACCCTTACACAACCACTGATGTGTGAATGGGCACCTCTGTCTCCCCCAAGTATTATAGATTGCCCCTCAATTTTCAATAATATCCTGAAATTCTAGAATGAGGTTCACACTGTTTACAACTAGTAGAAGTTTTTGGCTTTGGCATGGCAGAGAGCAAAGTGCAATTTTCTTTTGTCGTCCTGAATCCATGGACTTACCCCATTTATTCAGGTGACACCAGCTGCCTCCACTGTGCCACCTAAGTTTGACCAATGAGAAGCATTGGGTGGCAAGGTCACCTGGCCAGCAAGTTTGCCCCCCTGGGTCTATCTCCAAAAAAGGTTGATGATAACATTTCCAAGTCCACTGGTGACTGGAAGGGGCTGAGGATTACAGTGAACCGACTATCCAGAACAGAGTAAGGTGGCATCTTCAGCCTCTGCCCTGGTCATCAAAGACCTCAAGGAAGCACTGAGAGCCAGAAAGAAAACAGGGAAACCAGTAAACACAACAGAAATACCACATTAGAGGAGACTGTGAACATTGCTAGACAGATGCGGCACCGATCGTTAGCCAGAGAACTCTCTGGAACCATTGAAGAGACCCTGGGGACGGCCTAGTCGGTGGGCTGCAGTGCTGTAATGTGCCACCCTCTGGACATCGTAGAGGACATCAACAGCGGTGCAGTGGAATGCCCAGCAAGTTTAAAAGCACGAGGGAAAATATCTCAATAGAGGCTCATAGGACACCCACCCACCACCTCAAAATAGTAGAAGATGGGATATTACCAATTCTAAAATCTGTAATAATCGGAGTTTTTTATTTGGAAGTGTGGCCGGTCTGAATTGTGAAATGCTGGAATGTAAAATATGCACTGTATTTGAACTTAGTACATAAAAATACTAAATTCATTATAATAATTTTTATATTGTTGACATGTTGAAATGATAATATTTTGCATATATTACATAAAATAAAATATACTTTTAAAATTATAATAATAATCATAGTTTATTTATTCTTCAATAAATAAACAGAATAATCACAGTTTTATTTATTCTTCAAAGGTTGGTTAGTTAAGATTGTGTTTTCTTTCGTCAAAATAAAACCCAGAGACAATGAAATTCCATCCACACCGTATCTTCTGGACTATCTCTGGTCTACCTCCCCCACCTCGACCATTTTTACCTGCTTATCTGATTTTGCAAGGTGTGAGTAGAGAGAGCTCTGGAGCCCCAGAATTTGCCAAATTCTGGATCCATATGTTTGTCTTGTCCTCTGTTCTTCTCAAAGCACTTCTGAGCTGTGGGGGTTACTGATCCACCAGTTCTGACTTGCATTTTGCAGAAGCGATTGGACCACTAAGGTATCCTGGGATTAAAGGATTAGACTGTGGCTTTGATGGGTAATTGGGTAAACACAAGGTTCGCCAAGCAGCCAAGCCAGGAAAGCTTACAAAATTTGTCTCCTGCTATGCCCAGCACCAGGTACACAGCCTGGAGATTTATCAAAGAAAGTAGAGTACGGGGTTTAACTGGAAGTTTTTTAATGAAAGCAGAATAGTGGGAACAAGAACAAGAGAAGCAACATTGTAACTCCACAGCTCTGAAAAACGCCCTTTCTTAGGCTTTTTATGGGTCTATAAGTATAGTAAGTATGGACCAGCTCAGTGGTGTGAGAAGATTCAAAGAAAGAAGGTCCCCATAACACCCCCATAAATTCCAGTGTTTAAACCCAAACATATGTGTGCTGTCAGAGGAATGAATTTGACAAGCTTAATGTAAAATCACCTGAATGTGTCTTTTCTGAATCTATTACCCTGTTTCAAAGTTGCCCTGTAAATTATATCTCATGATTTTGCAGGGCTGTTTGCAAACTTGGATCAATGACGTCCTAGAACTGGTTAATTGAAACATATTTTGAGCAATGTTTAATCCAGGTCTGTCCAACAGAAACAAAATGTGAGCCACAGTGTATGCAGCTGATGTCATTTCTAATTTTCTAGTAGCTACATTAAAAGTAGTGGAAAGAAACAGGTGAAATTAATTTTAAAAGTATATTTTATTTTATGTAATATATCCAAAATATTATCATTTCAACATGTCAACAATATAAAAATTATTATAATGAAATTTAGCTTTTTTTATACTCAGTTCAAATATAGTACATATTTTACATTCCAGCATTTCACAATTCAGACCAGCCAAACTTCCAAAGGTCAATAGCCACATGGGGCCAGTGGCTAGCATGTTGGAGAGGACAGTTCAAATCTGTTATCAGCATCATTGAACTTAAAAGCTAAAGAAAAAAACTGCCAGTTTAATACCATGAAACACTGATGCAGAATAATTGTTTAAGGATGTGTCATCAGGGTCCCCAGAAGTTCCAAACCTATTTACTAGGATTTAGGGTCTTCATTAATAGAGTTGACGAAAGACTTAAAAGGCCTTTTTCTCATCCTAAGAAAAAACACACTCTTTTTTTCCACAGACAGAACAAAGGGAATCAGCTACCATTTGTTAAGATAACTCAATGCAGATTATCCATGGAGTTCTCAATTTTGAGAACCAGATGTGCCTGGAAGTCCAAGCTATGTGCAAAAACTATCAGTGTCAAACACTCATATCAAAGTATGTCCCTTACAGTGGAGGGATCTGTATCCAAACACTTACCTAACGCGTACAGCACGTAAAGAATGAGTTTCTAAGCCATTACCAGCAAAGGTCACTATTCACTAATTCAAAACCAGAAAATGACTCCCCAGGTACCCCTTTGGGAAGAGACAGAAGATAAAAACAAAAAAATTCCCTGGAGCCCAGTAATCACAGCCAGATTCAGAAAGGACGCAAACACATTGTGCTGTTCCCATCCAGCCCATTGTGGCTGTGCAGACGAGGACAGCCCTGTATTCCAATGGGAGGGACACAGATGGGCCAGAGGAGATTGTACAGGGCTGTGTAAATGCAGTACCAAGCGTGACTACACAATACCAACTGGGAGGTCAAAACACTGGTAATTCAACACTTACGGCTATTGTAACAGCCCATTTGTGCTAATGTAATCAATGAATGGCTAATCTGGTGCTGAAGAAAATGTCATTTAATTGCATGGGGAAAAGTGATTCAATTTAAAAAGTGATTGATTGGGAAGCCAAAGAAATATAGCTTAGCCACATATTAAATATTTGCAGGTAAATGAAATACACTAATTGGCGCCTCACTCCCCCGGCACCCTGGTATTCTCAGACCCCTCCAGCGAATGACTTTCTCGTTGTGAACTCACTTGTTAGCATTCCTGGTCTCCTGGAAAACTTTCTTTTGTAGCCAAATTGCATTTGATTTTCCTTAATCCTAATACGAGTCCCTGTACCAGGCAAGTCCCGCGGTGCCCTCCGGCCTGTGGAAGATAAAAAAAAAAAAGTATTATTCTTTGTCTTCTTATCACTGCTTCTGATAAAAATATTGAATCTTAAAAGAAAAAAATGCAATTGTACAGACACTAGGAAGTGAAAAACTTGAAACATTACGGGAATCTTAAATCTCAACTGGTTTAAAATTGGATGGATGTTGAGCGAAAATATGAACTCAATCTGAGGGTAAAGAGGAGAAAATAAGCATCACATGAGACCATCGTACCAAACATAAAGGGAGGAGTTTGGGAAAAGAGGCGCTGAGAAGGCCCCTGAGATCAGTTTCTCTTAACCTGCTGCAAAGGAAACGTAATATTCGTGACGGGCTGGCAGGAAGCAGACTCTGGTGAATGTACAATGAGTTACAATTTAAGTTGCCGTTAAGGTGGAGAAAACTATAACATCAATTTACACCTGAATAAAGCTTAAACCAGGGATGTCCCAGCCTCGGTCCTCAGACCACATGCCTCCCAGATGGCTATGCATGTGCCCAGCCCAGAACATAAACTTTTAAAAAACATTACGAGGTGGTTTTGTGTGTGTGTGATTTTGGGGGCGAGGAACTTGACTATGGAGCTCTGGAGCATGAACTTTGCAGACGACAATGTTGTGTCGTAATGTCACATAAAGTAAACATAGCGACACTCTCACTCTGCGTACCCATGCGGCTTCTGTTTTACGCGGTGTGGGGCTTCCAAGCGCAGTCAAATCGACACCATCAGACGTTAGCATGCGTTCCTGGTGACCCGGCCAGGCAGCAATTATCGATAATATTTAACAGACCATTGCAGCATTAGTCATTTAATGTTATCTAGAAGTCAGGTGAGTGTTCTTATTTGGTGATTAAGGTACCGCCACACTTCTGGGGTGCCTCACACCTCGCCCATTCACAGCACTTCACCATCAGCCTCCACCCGCCCTGCACCAGCAGAGAGATGAGGAAGGGACGAACCCAGGTTTCTGTTTTCCTGTCCATTAATTTTCATAATAAGAGTAAATATACTGCCTTCTCTATTATTATTTTTTAATCCCAGCATGGCTTCTACATTTCAAAAGAAAACAGAAGCCCCTTAAAGAAAAGTTACACATGCAGGAAGCTTGTTCATTGAAAAGTAGACAGATGACTCCTTTTTTGTCAAGGCAAATAGTAAAACATGCTGCTTAATTTGCAAGGAATTTCTGCAAGTTTTCGAAGACCATAATTTGCAGAGGCATTATATGCAAAAACCTACTGCCAGATGCGATGTATATGAAGAACTGTGTTGGAAGGACCAAATAGCAGAACTGAAAAAAAGCCTGACTTCTCAACAAAAATTTTTTTTAAGTTATAACTCAGGCATATTCCATTGTAAAGGTTAATTTTGTGGCAGCCTGTTTAATAGCAAAAAAATTCAAATCATTGACTGATGCTGAGTTTATTAAGCAATGTATAAAAAATATGGAAGATATAATTGGCCCTGAGCTAATGGAGGATATGTCTAAATTCGGTTTGTGTCACCAGACTATAACCAGATGAACTGAAGAAATTGGAAAATCTATCAAAAGATGTTTAGGGAATAAAGCTGCTAATTTTGGTTTTTATGCTTTGGCAATTGATGAAACCACCGAACTACAAATACGGCTCAAGGCTCAACTTGCCATTTTATTAGAGGTATTGATGACAAATAAAATGGCACTGAAGAAACGGCTTCCTTGGCACCATTAAAAGACACAACTAAATCAAGATGTTTACATGAAGCAGTAAAAAATACGTTAAAGCAATTTTCTTTGTCCGTTGTCAACATACCTGGTATAGTTAGTGATGGTTCCCTGGCAATAGAAGGTAGAGAGGGACTTGTAAAATTAATAGAAGATGATGCATTGGCACCTAAAACTCACACTTGATGGAGTATCATTGCATGGAACACCAAGAAAATTCATGCACAAAAGCTTTAAAAATGCAAATAATCATCATTAAGACTATAAATTTCATAACAGCCAAGGGATTGAATCATTGACAATTCCAGGAATTCCTTAAAAGTGTTCATGGTCCTGGATGGAGGTGGAACACATTCTTCTTAGTAAAGCATCACAAGAATGGAGAAGCAAGAATCCAATGTACTTGATTCTCATATGAAGGCAGGAGATGGTCTAATACAAGGGTATTAGGGTACAAGGGGTAGGGAAATGAGGGAGCAGCAGGGAGAGTGGAGGAGGCAGGGGGTGGGGGGTCACAGTGTATGGCACCCCTCCTGGGGGAGGGACACAATTATGAGAATGACTTTACCTAACAAATGCAATCAATGTAACCTAACTTTGTACCCTCAATGAATCCCAAACAATAAGAATAAAATAACATAAAAGTAAAAAATAATTTTCCTATTAAAAAAAAGTATTAATGCTGAGTATGGCAACACCATTACTTTTTGGAACTAAGACGGCTTAAGTCAAGACCAAATGTTGAAAAGATTTTATGATTTTTGAAATGTTATCAAGTCTTTTATGCCAATTTGTGCCTGAACTTAATGATGAAAATTGGCTTACAGCTTTAACACTTTTAGTGGATTTAACTGCTCATTTAAATGAGTTAAATATGCATCTTCAAGGTGAAAACCAACTTATCAGTACAGAGTTTCAAACCATAACAGTATTCCAAATGAAACTGAAATCATGTCAAACTCAAGTTAAGGCAAACCATTTTATTCATATTAACACTGGCTTGTGCAGCACCTGTGGCTCAGTGGGTGGGGCACTGGCCCCATATACTGAGGGTGGTGGTTGGAGCCTGGCCCTGGCCAAAGTGCAACAACAACAACAACAAAATAGCGTGGGAGGGTGACTGGAAAGATCACCTATATGGTCTGTCTAACAAGTGTACAAGTGAACTTTTCTACAACTAGAATATAAATGTTTTGACACAATGACTAAGCAAATGACATGAAGTCTATGTTAACCAGCTTGATGAAAGTATTTCAAATTGTATATGAAAACACTACACTGTACCCCATGTTTGCATTAATGTATACAGCTATCATTTAAT
>NW_003852441.1:4069426-4072445 GCF_000181295.1 Otolemur garnettii | reverse complement strand
TTTTTTTTTTTTCCAAAGATTAAGGTTTTATTGTCTTATTGTAGAACATTAACCAGTTTTGTGTTGAAGCTATCAGTTTTATTCTTTTTCTTTTAATTAAAGCATATATATGTACATTAATGCAATCATGGGGTACAGTGTGCTGGTTTTATATGCAATTTGAAATATTTTCATCAAACTGGTTAACATAACCTTCACTGCATTTTCTTAGTTATTATGTTAAGACTTTTACATTATACACTTAGTAAATCTAATATGTACCTTTGTAAAATGCACCATAGGTGTGGTCTCACCAATTACCCATCCTCCACCCATCCTCCCCCCTTCCCTCCCCTCTCTCTTCCCTTTCCCCTTTTTCTTGGGTTATAGTTGGGTTATAGTTTTCATATGAAAGCTATAAATTGGTTTCATAGTAGGGCTGAGTACATTGGATACTTTTTCTTCCCTTCTTGAGATACTTTGCTAAGAAGAATATGTTCCAACTCCATCCATGTAAACATGAAAGAGGTAAGGTCTCCATCTTTTTTAAGGCTGCATCTTATTCCATGGTGTACATATACCACAATTTATTGGTCTATTTGTGGATCGATGGGTCCTTGGGCTTCTTCCATGACTTAGCAATTGTAAATTGGGCTGCAATAAACATTTTGGTGCAAATATCTTTGTTATAATGTGATTTTTGGTCTTCTGGCTATATGCCTAGTACAGGAATTGAAGGATCAAATGGCAGGTCTATTTTTAGATTCCTAAGTATCTCCAAACATCTTTCCAAAAGGAACGTATTAGTTTGCATTCCCACCAGCAGTGCAAAAGTATTCCTTTTTCTCCACATCCAGGCCAACATCTCTGGTTTTGAAATTTTGTGATATGGGCTAATCTTATTGGGATTAGGATTATATCTCAAAGTGGTTTTGATTTGTATTTCTCTGATGATTAAGGAGGATTAGCATTTTTTCATGTGTCTGTAGGCCATATGCCTGTCTTCTTCAGAGAAGTTTCTCTTCAAGTCCAAGAAGTGTTCTCTGTGGATTCTGGTTCTTAAACCTTTGTCGGAAACATAACCAGCAAATATCTTCTCCCATTCTGAGGGCTGTCTTCTTCCTTCACTTCCTGTGTTCTTGGCTGTGCAGAAACTTGTTAGTTTGATCAGGTCCCAGTAATGTATTTTTGATGTTGCTTCAATTGCCTGGGAGGGTCCTCCTCATAAAATCGTCGCCCAGGTTAATTTCTTCAAGTGTTTTCCTTGTACTTTCTTCTAGTATTTTTATAGTTTCATGTCTTAAGTTTAAATCTCTAATCCAGTGAGAATCTATCTTAGTTAATGGTGAAAGGTGTGGGTCCAGTTTCAGTCTTCTACAGGTCACGAGCCAGTTCACCCAGCACCATTTGTTAAATAGGGAATCTTTTCCCCACTGAATGTTTTTAATTGACTTATCAAAGATCAAATAATGGGGGAGTGGAGCCAAGATGGTGGACTGCAGCCAGCTTTTTACAGAGGCTCCTGTCCAGAAGGAGGCTTAAAGGACAGACGTTTAGCAAGTTAGCTGATGGTTTGGAGCAGAGCCAAGAGAGAAGATTGAAGAGCACACTTCAACCTTCCTGAGGCAAGCTGTGACCCCCCAAAAAGGTACAAAATCCACCACCAAGTAGATGGGAGTCCCCTCCCCCACAACAAGGGCTCGAAGTTTACTCCATGCAAACAAGCGAGCAGAGTTCAAAGTACCTCCCACCCTATCCCACAGGAGAGACCCCCTAAAAACTGGACCTCCTACCCCTGCTGGCGTGCCACGGCACCCTCTGGCCAGGCATAAAACTGTAAAACTGTATAAAACTGTATATTATCCCCACCTGCAACATTGAATTCCAAGGAGTCCCCACCCACCCACTCCAAGGTCTGGAGGTTTGTTACCTATGGAATCCAGATTCCTGGGCATCTCCTTGAGAGAAGTGGAGGGGGAAATGGCTGGTGCTGTTCTATGCTGACTGTGGCACAGGCGTGAGGAGAAGAAAATCAGCTCAGGGGATGCCAATGAAGCAACAGTGGCATCCTGAGTGCAAACGGATGCCATTTCAGCCCCGTCTCTCTGGGCAAACAGAGGTTCCACACAGCAGCCACAGGCAAAACGCAGATAACTTTCATAAGTAAAGCACCAGCCCTCAGGGTTTAATACACCTGAGACAAAGGCAGTGGGCGGGTAGAGGCTAGAATTGACACCTGAGTGTAAACTGCTATTTGTCTACTGCCCAGAGCTGACTGCAACCTCTGACTTGCAGAGAAATTTAGCTGGACAGAAGCCTAATTTAAACATGCACAGCCCCCCTGCCAAACTCAGATATCTGGCTGATTTTGCCAGTCATAAACCCCAGGAGCAGTAGCCTACTGGAGTGAATAGGGTCACAGACCTGGGGGATTACGAGTGACTGGGTGCAAGGTGGGGAAGGAGGTATTAACCTTCCCAGACTAACCCATTTTCGGGGTGGGTCTCTTTGCCCTCATGGAGCAGGGCAGGCCCAAAACTGCTTGCTAGAGTCGCACGCCTCATGGGCGGCAGAGGAGATTCCTGCCTTAGGCTCCTGCTCTGGGCAGGCCCAGAACTGCTTGCTAGTGCTGCAGGCGTCCTGCAGGCAGTGGTGGAGGAGTCCTCCATTCCAGGTAGACCCAAAACAGCTTGCTAGAGACACGCACACCCCACAGGGGACAGGGGAGGAGTTCCCTGCTCCAGACACCCAAGCTGGGTGGGCCTAGAACTGCTTGCTAGAGCCACGCAAGCCCTGCAGGTGGTGGTGGAGGAGTCTACCACTCTGGGTGGGCCCAGAACTGTTTGCTAGAGCCATGTACGTCCAACGGATGGGGGGGAGTTCCCTGCTCAGGGTTCCTGGGCTGGGAGGGCACAGATCGGCTTGCTAGTGCTGCACGTGTCCAATGGGCGACATGAAGGAGTCCTCCGCTCCCCCCCCAGCTACTCTAGTGGGGCTGAACTAGGACTGATCTGGTCGCCCACGTACCCCCGCTACCGCT
>NW_003852441.1:4039549-4065800 GCF_000181295.1 Otolemur garnettii | reverse complement strand
TTACCAAAAGCTTTTTCTGCATCAATTAAAAGAATCATATGATCTTTGTTTTTTATTTTGTTTATGTGATGAATTATATTTATAGATTTATGTATATTGAACCAGCCTTGAGATCCTGGGATAAAACCTTCTTGGTCATGGTGTATAATTTGTTTGACGTGTTGCTGGATTCTGTTTGTTAGGATCCTGTTGAATATTTTCACATCAATATTCCTTAGTGATATTGGTCTATAATTTTCTTTTCTTGTTGGGTCTTTTCCTGGTTTGGGGATCAAGGTGATATTTGCTTCATAAAATGTGTGGGGTAGTATTTCTTCCTTTTCTGTATTTTGAAAAAGGTTGAGTAATATAGGTACTAGTTCCTCCTTGAAGGTTTGGTAGAATTCTGATGTGAAGCCATTTGGTCCCGGGCTTTTCTTTTTAGGGAGATTTTGTATAGTTGATGCTATTTCAGAACTTGATATAGGCCTGTCCAACATCTCCACTTTATTCTGGCTAAGTCTAGGAAGGTGGCGTGCTTCCAAGTATTGGTCTATTTCCTTCAAATTTTTGTATTTCTGAGGATAGAGTTTCTTGTAACATTCATTAAGGATTTTTTGAATTTCTGAAGAGTCTATTGTTATTTTGTCTTTGCCATTTCTGATTGAAGAAATTAGAGATTTTACTCTTTTATTCCTGGTTAGTTTATCTATTTTATTGACCTTTTCTGCAACTCCATTTTCAGTCAACATAAATATGCCACCCACCAATTTTCAAATGCCATGCATAGAGCTGCAATCTGGCTGTCAACTTAAAATGGAAAATTGATCACATCTTTTTAGCAGATTTTCACAGGTCCTGTCTTCCCAGAGACAAATATCCCTTGCTTGACAATCACATCTTATTCCTGTCATTGCTTTTTGCCAGAACCTAGCTATAAAAAAAAAAAAAAAGCAGATATACTATATAGCCATGCATTAAGAATGCTCAACAGCTAATATTTTGGGTTTTCTTTTTTCTCCAGGTAGCTACAGTCCATAAATGCTCTGGTAGAATCAAATTATAGCCCTGGATGCCAAGTTTACATGGAGAACACTGCTCTCTGCAGATAGATGTCTTTCCACTACTGGGGGCGGGGGGGGAAACAGATTACTCATGGTAGGCACTGGCTGCCAAGCTTCCTCATCAATTGTTGGAGGCCCTTAAAAGGGAAAGCTTGAAATTCAGCTCCTCTGAACACAGCTAGCATAGAACTTTCTTCTTGTTATGAACTTGACATGTGGTATGAATGATAGTTTTACGTAGTATCCATTCATTCAACAAGTATTTATTGAATCTCTGTGCTGCTTCCTGTACAAGGCATGGGGTTAAAAAACAGAATTACTCCTTCCCTTGTGATTCTTCCAATCTATGGAAAAGGCAGAAATTGATGGAAATATAAAAAACACAACTATGATAAAAGTTTGCAAGTAAAGAGCTTGGTGCAGTAATAGAAGGGTCTGCCTTATCAGGTATCGGGAAAGACTTCTCCAAGGAAGTTGCAATTCCGCTGAGTGATCTGGAAGATGAATGACATTAACCAGGTGGAGAGCAGAGGGATAAACATTTCAGGTAGTAGAAACAGCATGTGCAAAGGCCCAGTGGTAGGAGAAAGTGCGCTAAATAGTGAGAACTGTAAGAAAGACAGTGAGATTGGAAGAGAGAGAAGGAGGGAATTCTGGAAATCTAGAAAAGCTGGTGTTGACCTGGTCTGATGGAGTGGCAGCAGATTTGGAGAAAAAGGATTATTGAAGAAAGAATGGAAAGGATTGACGATAGATTAGCTAGACCATGTTATTAGTCAGGGTTCTCCAGTGAAGCAGAACTGTCAGTCTGAGATTTATTGGAAGAGATTTCTCAGCATCCCAAATTCACTCTGGGTAATAAACTGTACCCAACATATTTCACATTCTAGTTTAAAAGTAGAGAAACATCTCAAAATTCCCTTTTCCCCTACTCCATAGCTGGTGTCTTATGCCACAGCTTGTCTGGTTCTTCAGAGCAGTCAGAGTCTCCCTTACCTGAGGCTGGCGTCATCCTTCCTGCTTCTTCTGATCCTCACTACTGTCTCTGCAGCCTCCCACCACGTGGGCGCCTCTCCACTGTGCTTCCTGTCCTCAGACTGCCCACTTCTTTAATACACATACAGGGGAGGATGGGGTAAGCCCTAGGATTCCAGAGAACACCACCGCCTCTCTTGTCTCCTCTACAAAGACCAAGACCCTTGGTTCCTATGATGGTCTGAACTCCTTGCACCTCTTGGAAGCATGCCTAGCTGCCATCTGTGAAGCCCTACTGTGTACCAAGCCTGCAATAAGCACTTTACCTCATTATCTACACCAATCATGGTGTAGTTTTTTTCTGATCTGCAAAATATTAGAAATAAATGCTGCAAAAAGTCAAATATATTATTCATTTTAAAAGACCATTCTGTATTCCAAAATTATGTGACTTCTGCTTTTATAAATAACAAAATATCCTTTTATTAAATAAGAATGATAGATTTGATCTGGGAGATTTCCCTTTGATTTTTATGTTCTGTGTTGACAAAATAACAGGCCATCTAATGTGTGTTTCCTGCGTTAGGATCCTTTGATCACAAACAACAGAGAACCCAGCAAACTGGCACACAGAACAAGGTCAGTGACAGAGGCCTGCAGGCACAGTCTGACCGTGAAGCTGATGATGCTCCTGGGGTTCTGGCTATTTCTGATGACATTCTCTCCACTTCCTTAGCCATCGTGTGTGTGTGTGTGTGTGTGTGTGTGTGTGTGAGAGAGAGAGAGAGAGAGCTTTTTCCTATGTCTCATTGCAGTAAAAAGGCTGCAGTCAATCCAATCCACAAATAAGATTGATGCCTTGGAAGAAGGTAGAGGAGTTTTCATTGCTGTGTTCCAAGCAAAAGTGCCTGGGTTCACTTCAATTATACCATCTGGGTCTCTTGTCCTCATACAGACAAACCGCTGTGACCATGAGGGCTACAAAGTGGAACCTTCTTTTGCTGTAACTTCTGGAAGAGAAAGTAAATAACAACATCGATAAGAGTGAACAGAAAGCCCTTGGTGCCAGACGCCTTCTAGTGCTTGGCATAGATTATCTCATTTCACTTCATAGCCATCAGGAGAAGGAGATTGTACTAGAAGCCCATTTCACAGATGAAGGCACTGAGGTTTGTGGATAAAAGGGAATATGTGTGAGTCAAAGGATAAGTAAGATCAGAGTGGTTAGGATTCAGAAACAGATACCCCAAAATATGACACTGACATGCTGAACTGAAAAAGTTCTACTCCTCCCCTCCTGCCCACCACTGTCTCAGTCTCCTGTCTCTCCCAAAGCACAGGATGAAGTTGGTCTCTGAAGTTCCCTTATCTGCCCTTTGTCCAGACCTGCCAAGGAAGAAAACCATCACCTCTGGTTCCTTCTCTGGGTCTTCATTGACTGAATTCATATTGCAAAGGGAAAGACTGAGGTCTGTCAAGACACCTGGGCAGACTTTTGCCACCAACCACTGTCTGCTCTGTGGGGCCAACAGACTGTGTGTTTCAGGCCATTGTGTGTTTTTCAAGCTCATTGAATTCCCCTAAAAACAATCATTTACTACTCCCCTAAGATCAGGCACACTCTGCCATCTTTTAAAAGTAAGGCGTATAAGCATCTGTACCCCTTGGGATATGAGTGGTTTTCCTTTGTGCACGTGAATAACGTGTGTGCCTTTTCTCCCGCTAATCTGACTCTGGTAGGTTGATTTTCATCAAACCTTTAAGGGTCAGTTTTCCCCCCCAGGCCAGCCCTCCTGCAGCTGGCTTTTCACTAGGAGAGAGCTTGCCTGAGAACAAAGTCAACCAAGCCAAAGCCAAAAAGCAAGCAGGAAAGGAGAGGAAGGGAGTCTTGACCATTTCATTTGAACCCACAGCTCAAGCCATGCAGGGAGCTAAAACCATTTCGGAGCCTACACCGGGCACGCATGAAACTCTGAAGCCAATAGCCTCTGGCTTAACTAAAATATGGAAACAATAAATTCTTCTTCTTCTTCTTTGATTTATTTATCTCTTTAGTTTTGCTTCTGCAAATTTGAGCTGTTATTTGCAAGAAAAGACAACAGATACAGTGAAGAAACATGTATGTATTTCAGATGAGGACTTTAGTAATTCTATGTGAAAGAAAT
Organism: Otolemur garnettii; assembly: GCF_000181295.1. NCBI lineage: Eukaryota > Metazoa > Chordata > Mammalia > Primates > Galagidae > Otolemur > Otolemur garnettii. Next base: position 4,061,617 of record NW_003852441.1, on the reverse strand, counting down.
TAGAGTCAGGACTCAACATAATATGGATCTGTATATCTAACTTATGTCATGCAAGCTAGATGTTTTCTGTTTAACATTATCTAATGTATACTGCAATTAAAAGGCCTTTTGAAAAAAAGAACAAAAATATTATGAACTGCATGGTCAGCCAGTATGTACAAGTTATCAGTTGAAGCTTCATTCCCCTTATCTTTGCTGTGTTCCTGTACTTTGGTTAAGGACACCCAGCTCCCCCAGTACCTAAGGCAGTGTGATCCTTTCATGCTCGTAAATCAGAGCACAGACCAGGATTCCTTAATAAAATATGATGCTTTTTCTCCTTGAAAGAGACATGCAACGTTAACGCCCTTGGATGTCATTGCTGTTATAAACAGACTCACTTTGAGATTATATAGGGGTCTCTGGTCGGGGCACCAGGAGCTATGAGTGCAGGAGAAAATGAAAACAAAATAATTAGTGGTAAAACCAGTCACTGGAATACAAATCTCTTTAGTTTAAGCCAGTGTCCAGCTTTTCTAATAGTCCTGGTCTTGCTCTGAATTGTCCATTAACTGTGATGTCACAGTCTATCCCCTAAACCCCTCTCACCTTCTGACAGCACAGCTTTGATTCCCTTAACACGGACATGGACACCACAGAAGAGACCACAGCAGGCTACTGGTAAAGAAACCCCTATCCTGGCCACATTTGGTCCTGCGTTTTATTGTTCTGTGGCGCCTGAAGGGTGAATTGATGTTCTGAGGTTTGGGGACAGGGGAATTATGCATGCGGGAACTATAGCAATTATGCTAATTGAGGAGACCTCTTTGTTGTGAGATTTCCAGAGCAGGAAGCAGCTTGTGTCAGAGATTTACAGTAGAACTCCTACAAATAGGACCCCAAGGTGTGCCCCAGGGGGTGAAGACAGAGGTAGCTGTGAGGTTAATCTGGGAACAAAGAAAATGTGCTGGAACCAAGCATTAACAAGCACCAGCATAAGGCCCAAAACTGTGAGCCTCATGAATAAGAGAGTGGAGGGACAGGGTGCCCAGGGAGGGGGGTAAGAAGGCAGAAAGCTTTGCAGAGAAGCATCATCTCTGGAAACTCATGCGTGAAAAAAAGGTCAAGCCAGAAACTAATTTTAAATGGTCAAGAAAATAATGACTGGACTCCCACTGATCAGAAAGGAAGTCAGCACAAGTGAAGGCGTGAGACGAAGCCTGTCTCCAGCAAGACACACCTGCGAGGGGTTGGATCAGACATTGTCCCCAGAAAAAGCTGGGGCCCCAGAGGAAAGAGGATGCCTCTCCCCTGCTCTCAGCAGCGCTCCTCGAGTGACTCACAGGAGAGACTTAGAAAGGTCCTGTTAAATCTGGTAACACAGTCATCTGAACCCTTCATCGTATGCATTGAGGTCAAGAGCAGAAAACTGGTTCCTGTTTTATTTTTTCATCCACAACATATTCTTTTGCTGCATAAGGTTGATTCAAAACAGGAAGGAAATGGGACTACTAGTTTACCTGAGCTGACCTGGAGTTGAAAACACATCTTCTCCTAACCCAGAAAATGGAGTATCACTTTTTTTTTTCTTGTTGTGAAAACCAACTCTTCCCTCTGTACAGGAATTTCTTTGTCTCCAAACCTGTTAAGGTGTCACCTGTTCATAAAGGAAAAGACGGGTGGCTCCTGTGGAGTAGGGCACTGGCCCCATATGCCGGAGGTGGCAGGTTCAAACCCAGCCCCGGCCAAAAACTGCAAAAAAAAAAAAAAAAAAAAAGCTCATAAAGGAAAAAGCAAACAACACTTTTTGTATGAACTGGATTGCCACCTGCAGTTCCACCCCTGGTTTTCTGCCTCCTCTCATGACTATAAGTCTGCAATGAACAGGTCACACCCACACCCACCTCTTTCTTGCTCTCTCTTTCCCCTCAACGTTGAGAACCATGACTCTCCTCTCTCTTTACCTGTTTACTGAAACTGCTTCAAGATACCCCCAGTCTCCTTCCCAAACATGGTCAATGTCTTTTCCGGGATCCAGGCCTTTTCCAACCATTCTACAGCAGTCAGAAGTATTGTGTTTTGTCCCTGTGTTACCATCCAACCAGGTTCATTGCCCATTGCTCAAGAGGAAGTAAATTCACAGAAACAGCCAGAGTTACAGTAGAGAAAGGGTTTAATATGGCAGGTGCTGTGGGAGGATATAGGAGGACTTCTCAAATCAATCTTCCCAGGAATTTGGGGGAAAGGGTTTTGAAGGATAGTTTGACAGGCAAAGGATTAGCCAACTGCATTTGCCAATTAGCTAGGTTCAGGCCAAAATTATAGGGAGTACAGAAAGCATCTTCAGTTCCTGGGTTGGGGGGTCACAGTTTCAGTTGTCAGTCTCTTGGTGGGGGCCACCGGTCTGGAAGATAGCTCATAAATTATCTTTGAGTTTCGAAAAAGTGATGTTATCCATGAGAAAGTTAAGAATCTTTATGACCACCAGCTACAGCAATTATAGAGAAGCAAACAGGAGGCAGTGACTAAATGTTATTATTTTTAGCCAGGTCCGTGCCTTTGCAGAGCTTTAGCCTTACCCCAGTTCTTACTTTGCACTCATTTATTGATTTGTAAGGGTGGATTCGAGTCGCTCTCAGAACTAACTTTGATGTCGGAGAACCATCAAGGCATGTGGTACTCTTAACCAAGTAGCATCTGTCTAAATTAGTGCTGGTGGTTCTTACCAGGTGTCCACATCAGAATGGGCTAGGGGCTTGTTATGAGATTACTGAGTCCTATCCCCATAGTTGTGACTCAGTCAATTTGGGTAGGTCTGTTTAGAACTGGGGAGTCAAATGACTTCTCTCCAGTGATGCTATTGTGTCTGGTCCAGAGACCACTCTTTAAGAACCATAGCCAAATAGTGGTCAGCCCAGGCAGAGCATTAAAATTGCCCAGGCCTGAGGCTCTTTAAAAAAATATGCATGGGCCCCATCCCAGGCCAACTAAGTGAGAAAATCTGGGATGCAGCCTGAGCTGTGAGCTTGGTATTCCCTGCCTGCAGGTGGGCAGTTCAGAGGCCTGAATGAGCACAGGGGCCATGGACATAGAGACAAGGTCAGCTTGAAAAGGTATTCAGGGTCTAGAAATAACTCTACTTAGTGTCCAATTAAATATGGGCACTAGAAGAAAAACACAACTCACTTATATTGTAGAACTATAGAAATACCATTTGCACTTTTTCCAAATACTAGGAAGACCACAGTCCACACACACCCAATCATCCGCCAGATGGAAAATAGCTTACTGTCTACTCAGGGATGCGAAGACTTCACCTCCCTTGGGATCTTGCCAAACAAAAGTAAGAGTTCTATTTGGAAACAAGATTTTGTTATTGTTTGTTTCACTTTCTTAAAGGTTTCGTTTCTTTCTTTTTCCTCTGGCGATCCAAACCTCAGTCATCATATCACACTTGCTGTTTGCATTTTCCTGTCTATCACTTTCTCTCCACACACACAAACAGCTGTTTGTTTCTGTTTCTTTTACATCCACTCCCCCTTTGCATCCAAAGTAGTCGTTTGTTCTAGGAATGCTAGATAGATCGATATTAAAACATTTATCTATACAATTCATTAAATATACAGGCAGTGAAAAGGCACTTGATAAATTTCAGCAATCGCAACAATTGCTGAAATAATCAGAAATACATAGAATGCCCTAAGAATGATGAAGACTATTATCAAAGCCCAAAATCAAACATCATATTAGATGTGAAATAATAATCAATCTCATTAAAAAACCACAAAGAAAGCAAGGCTATCTTTAAGCATCTTTTGTGCTCTGCATTGCTTTGGAGACTCTAGTTAATGTAATAGTAAAAGGAAATTAAATGAGTGGTATAAACATAGACGAAGACAGTAAATTATCTTTATCTGAAGATTATCTAACCATGCTCAGAAAAGCCAAGAGAACTTAATAACAACTTTTTAAACTATTAGAATTAAAGAACAAATGTGATGTTTAAAAAAAGTTTAATAAATACACAAAAGTGCAAAAATCATCTTTGTACTGACAGAAGTCATTTAGAATGAGAGTTTTCAAAATTTCATTAATAATCAATCATATTAGAAACAAAATTGCCAAAGAATCAACTTAACAAAAATGTTCTATGTGGAGAATACAATGAAAAAATAAGATCTAAGTAAATAAATAGGAATGTCAATTATTTTCAATACAAATTAACTTTTCATAAAAATCACAAAGGGTTCTTTAATGAAAATGGACAGTATAATTTTTTATACTGAAAAATCAATGTATAAGAATTGCTAACACAATGGAAAAAAGTAAGGGAGAGATAATAAAGGAACTAGTGCAATAGATAATATAGGAACTAGTGCAATCAAAATACCAAAATACCAAAAAGTAAAGGAGAGATAATATGGGAACTAGTGCAATAGATAATATAGGAACTAGTGCAATCAAAATACCAAATACCATGGTGCTAGCATAGGAATGGTCAGAGAAATCAGAGAAAAAGAGCACAGAAATAGATCCAAGTATACATAGGAACTTAATATATGATAAAGGTGGTATTTAAATTCAGTCATGAAAGAATAGTTTATTTTATAAATGAGACTGGAATAATTGGGCATTCATCTGGAATATAACATTAGTCTCTTCAGACTATATACAAAAATAAACTCCAAATGGATTAACCATCCAATGTAAAAAATAAAATAATAAAGATTATTGGGAGAAAAGTTAGGAGAATATGTAAGTCCTCATTAAACAAGAAAGAAACCAAGAATGCATAAGAAAGATCCTAAATAAATATTATTTCAAAAATTAAGAATGTCTAAATGGAATAGTCACCATAAATAAGGTCCAAATATTTTCCAATATATATGAAAGTCAAAGACTGAGCACATCTGTTCTACAAAGAAAGACAAATAAATTATTTCAAAATCAAATAACCGATAGACAAATGGGCATAGCACATCAAGCAAGAAATTCGTCCAAGGAAAAATGCAAAGGGCCAATAAACTTAAGAAAAGCTGCTCAGTCTCACTAGTGCACAGGCAAACACAAATCAAAATAAATAATATGCTTTCCGCCCATCCCCTCTCCCCTGGGTCAGAAAAAAACGTGGAAACTAGTAAGGATGATGGTGACGATAACAACAACAAGTAACAACCACGTGTCTATATTCTGCTTAGGAGGGACTGGTGCCCGTCCTACACATCTTGTGTGGAAAAGCTCATTTAATCCTATCAACAACACACGAGGTGGGTGCTATTATTATCCCCATTATGTGGGTGAGGAAATTACATGTGCACGTCTGAAATATAATATCCATGAAATAATACTTTTATCTCTAATACATGCAAAGTTCTCTAATATTTACTATTCTTTTCTGTGTTAAATTCCCATAAAAATTGCTGGTTAGAACCCAGCAAACTAATTTTATGATACACAAATAGCTACACTCACAGCCTGAAAAATAATAACCTATAGATATGTAACAAATTTTTAAATTAACCTGAGTTTCCAAGTAAAGGACATACTTCAATCTCAATTATGGAAGAAGCAAGGAAAGAAAGGAGAAAATGATCAAGAGGAAACGCATCCTATGTGCATGAATGTATTTTCTAGAGATGAGTGCATGCGTTTCTGAGGAAAAGGTAAGGAAGGACTGACATCTCCCGAGCCTGGTTACCTCAGGGGGCTGGAGACCTCTCCCTGTGCACCTGTTTCATTTGTCCTGCTGCAAAAAGAATGCTTTGCTTTTGGTGTCTGTTCTGTCTCACTAGTTGAAGGCAAATACAAATCAAAGCAGATAATGTGCTTTCCTCCACTCTGTATTACGAAGAAATGTAAGTTAAGAACAATTCAATAAACAAAAACAAGGGAATTCTGTAACCTGTAAACTTCTGTGCTCCGGGATAAGCTTTCCTAACTTCATTGCATCTCGTGCTCAAACAGCTCTCAGCACTGACTCCCATTTATTAAAAAAATGAATCTTTCGATTCCATCTACAAAACCTTCTGGGAGAGGAATAAACTTGATTACAGGGTCTTCTCATCAAAGGAGAAGGGTCAGTGATTGCTCTCACCAGTAGGAATAGAGCAACTGAACAAAGAGATAGAATCTTCCTGGGAAAAGTATCTAAGAGTTAGAAAAGATGTTTACAGGAGAAAGGTATACCTCCATGTGAATGACCCTTCACTCATTCATTCATTCAAGGGACTGATTTGATTTGTCCCTTTGGCAAACCCAAAGTGCCACCTCTCTATATTTTGCAAATAACTTCTACAGGTGTTCCTTATAAACCAGAAGGTTCAGTATTCCCAGGAGCTTGTTCAGTTTTTAAACGTTATATAAGTTTTAGTCCTTCTTCCAGAGGTTAAGAGAAAAACAAAAACAAAAACAAACCTAACTTAGTACTGTTCGCTAGCTCCACCTTCTGGACACATGCTAGCATTGCACTACTCTGTCCACTAGGGTTAGAGGCAGCTATAGGACTTGCTTTGTCCAATGAAACAAGAGCAGAATTGAGGTGTCATTTAACATCCAGAGTATAAATCTGCCACATCCTTTTCTGCTTCAGAAATGATAGAATAAGGTGTCACCCTAAATCCTCAATATTGATGATGAGCATACAGAATATTCTTGGAATAATCTTGTATTGTATTAAACTATTAAAACATGAGTATTACTTGTTATTACTGCATAACCTCACCTCTCCTGACTGATACGCTCCATGAGCACTTAGGTCTTAGTTGCAGACTCCAAATTTACATTACTGCAATGGAAAGAATGCTTGTGCACTTCTGTGATTATGATGTCTTTGCCATCTGGAAACCTAGTGGAAAAAATGGTGCACATAGTGGCCTCAACAGCATGACATCGTTAGTTATTCTTTTTGCCTTTTTTTTTCTTTTTTGAGACATAGTCTCACTATGTCACCCTCAGTACAGTGTCGTGGCATCACAGCTCACAGCAACCTCAAACTCTTGGGCTTAAGTGATTCTCTTGCCTCAGCCCCTCAAGTAGCTGGGACTCCAGGTGCCCACCAAAATGCCTGTCTATTTTTTTAGTTGTTGTTGTTGTTATCATTGTTGTTTAGCAGGCCTGGGCTGGGTTTGAACCTACCAGCCCTGGTGAATATAGCCAGCACCCTAACCCTGAGCTATGAGCACCAAGCCAACACTCGAATACTTAACCATTGTTTTCTGAAGCATGACATCCTTGCCTGAGTATAGAGTAACTTCTAGCCATAGGCAACAGGATAATCCTCAGAAAACCTAATACCAATGTTGTATCCAGGTCACCACACCACCAACACGCCTTATGGTAAGTTTCTCTTTGGGAGTCCTAGGGTACATATCTGATAAAGAATCTTGGTCAGTGCCACTCTGGGCCACTTCATCATGGATAAGGATTTTAGACATTGGTTGTTTGCCCCTAGATATCCCAAAGTTCCACGTGTAATCAGTGAATCTTTTCCAAGGTGTTCAAACTAAAGGATCTCAATGAGCAGCAGCCTTCACCTTTTGTGAACAAAATATTTGTTCATGACCTATGCTAGGCTGGAGCCAGCTCCTACAGGCTCTGGAAAACTGATCATGTGCATCTCTTCCCAACTCTGCCTTCAGCACCTCGTGTTAGATTGATTTTGACAGTCGGGGGAGTATTTACACAACAGGAATTGGCAATTACTACAAATTAGAGTTGTTGATGTTTTTCTTGGAAAGTTTGTGGTTAAACATTTACCAACACATCCCTAACTACATCAACCCTCCTCATCTCCTCTTCCGTAGGTGTCTACTGCCTTACAATTTCATAAGAGAAAAAGCTCACCAAAATGGTTCTTCCTCTGGTAAAGAACATTTTTCATATTTTTTTGCTATTTGCACCATGGCTTAGTAGTCATTAGCTTACTGTTTCAAACTTCACCTCAAAGAAACTCTATTATGTGACAGGTACTAAGAATATGATGGTGAGTAAAATGGAAATCTCCCTGCTCCATCAGAAGTTTATTTTAGAAGTTTGGAAGAAGAAGAGCACCAGCCACTGATGTAAGATTTGTTAAATACCATATCTCTTATTTGTCATGCTTATTTACCTTAGTTTCCTGAGAATTAATGAATAAATTTATGTGACTATTTCAACTATAATAGATGTAGTGGCCATCTGTGACTATCTGTGTGGTCCAAAACACTTCCCTTCAAGGTGCCAGTTTCCCTGCTCCAACTGAAGGCACACAGCTGAAGACAGGCAGTATATCCCACTCCCAAGATGCACAGATGATCCCAGGATGGGCACATGGCCCAACTGTGGCCAATCAGAATATTTTTGCAAAGAATTATGTGAATTCCAGAGGTCTGAAAGGTATTCCATCTTTCTAAGAGCATGAAAGATTAGAACATCATAAGCCTAGATTCATCCTGTCACACAGAGACGGTTTGTAAGAGAATGAAGCCAATGTAGATGAAATCAGACCCCCCAGGAAATGGGAAGGCAGGCAGAGAGGGAACATGATGACATTGTTTATTTAAACCTCAAATCCAGTGATGCCTGAGACAAAACTAACTCATATAGTTTTCAGTTATAAGAGTCAATTAATGCCTTCTGGCTTACACTAACTTGAATTGAGATTCTATCAGGTACAGTGGCAGAATCCTCATTAACACAGCAGTGTAAGGGAGAATTTAGAAAATGGCATTCTATCCCTGGTGAGCTTCAGAGAGGTAACCAGGTAGGAGACGTGATGGCAGATATGGACAACATCTAGACCAAGTCACAGGGATCTGTAGGAGAGAGGCACCTCCAGGGGGTCAAAGAAGGAGCTCTGGCTCTTATGAAGTCCTCATATTTCATTAAGCTATGAAACATGAGTACTGCTTGTTACTACAGCATAATCTAGCCTATCCTGACTAATACTTAGGTATTAGTTGCAAACTCCTAGTGTACATTACTGCAATTGAAAGAATGCTTGTCCACTGCTGTGATGATGATGTCTTTGCTCTCTGGAAACCTAGTGGAACCCAAGTGCTGTCCTTCTCTTTGGCTTGCAAGAACACCACAGAGGCATCCAAAATTGGTTTGCATGGAGAGAAGGGAAGGGAAAGAGAGAGGAGAATTGTAGAGAAAATATTCATCCCAGAATGAAGAAAAATAGGAGAGAGAGGTAAGAGTCTCCAAAAGCATGAATCTTTGTAAGAAAGTCTTTTCTTCTCTCTCTACCCTTTTCTTGGGAACCCTCAATGGAAACAATGAGAACAAGCTGAATTCTCTCAGACTGTCAGCCTCCCCTTTTCCTGCCCCCATGGTCTCTGCTTCTATCTCCTCTGCCATGACCTTCGTTGTCTTCTCAAGTACAGAAAAAATCACCATGTTGGTATGCACCTGGGCTGCTCACCAGTGGTTTTTTGGTTCAAGAATTATTTATTTCATTTATTTCTAGTTTCTTGTGGTCAACTCACACTTCATTATTCAACCTGGGGAAAAAACTTAGATGACAGTAAAGGGATGGGTACATACCACTGAAAGTGAGGAGTGGTGGGACACTGAGGAGCACCAGAGAACTGGGAATAACAGGGTGTCGGTGGTGCTTGGGTATGGAGGGAAGAAAAGAAATCAATAGACAGGAGGGTGACAGAAACTTTCACATTGCCTTTTATGCATTGGAAAAAAGACCCAACTTTAAACAATGAAGGGAACTAAGGGACCAAATCCTTGAACTCTAAGTCACCACTATCCTCCATTCTGGAGTAGACAATCTGAGATGATATTTTCAGTAGGTCTAAGGAATATCTAGAAATCCACCAAGACAGATGGTAAGACTGGCTGAAGAGACTCCACCTATTGGCAAAATTGTGATTCTTTCCTTCTAATGTGGGGCAGTCTTTCGAAATCAGAACTCCTGGCAAAAAGAGTAAAACCACAAATTATACCCTAGGAAAAATATACCATAGAGATATCACAGATCCTTTGAGAGTCATGAAAATAATCTTACTTCCAAGAGAAATTACCCATCTGTGCTAGAAATGCGTCTGTGTCCATGATGTCTGTGGGGAGGGTGCAGGGCAGGCTGATGGAAATCCTCCTTGGGGCTTTGCTCTGGAACGTGTCCAGCTGTGTGAATATTGAGCACACACAAAGTATCAACATTATCAAAGCCTGCATGTCATTCTATGAAGCTACATAAGGAAAAATCAATGTGAATCAGATTGATCATTTGCTTATCCACTCATGCAAGTACTCAACAGATTCTATCAGGCCCTGAGAGATACACATATTTGTTCAGGTTCTAATCAGAGAGATAATGTCATGATAATATTGAGTAAATATATTCCATTAACAGACGTATGCACGAAATACAGTGAAAATATGGTGAAGAGAAGGAAAACTGAACATGTGGGTTCATCAGGGTAGTGAGAAACAGGGAGAAATGCCAGTTACCAGAACGTAGTGGGATGGACTAGAGCTGAGCTGGGACACAGGAGACCCTGACTCCAGGTTCCATCGGTGACTGACGACTTGCGTCATGTTGCAGAAACTGTCCTTGGTTTTCTCACTGGAGAACTGAGGTGTGGCTTTCATATTTGGGCAGGGTGTCTGTGTGTGAATTTTAACTAGGAAGGCATCTGCTAAGCAGAAAACATTTGCACCCAGAGCAACACTGAAAGGCTGGTGAGAGAAGGAAACATACATGGGCTCTTTATCTTTTGGGTCCCTGTTTCCAAATACAGAACAATTTCCCTGTCTTATTTGATCAAGTTGATTTTAAACAGACGGTGATTTACAGGAAGAAAAGAAAAACCAAGTATTTCTAGCAGTTTCAAATCATTTATCTTGATTAAAAGACAGTCTTTATATTCCAAACAAGCCTGCCTTATTTAACACTGAATGAAAAAAATGTTGATCATCTAAGTAATAGATGATCAACATTTTTAATAACCCTTTATAAAATCTGAATTGAAAGGATGTCTTAGAAACATACAAAGAGATCTAGAAATGAGCCTATTTTCTCTGTTAAAACAAAAACCAAAAGCAACTAATATAGAAATAAAAGACTCCTGGCCCTGCAATCCCATCCCCTGATTGCCGTCTTTCTTCCCTTTTTACTCACGGATCATGCTGACCCTCTTGTTCTCAACTCTGTTTTGTGCCTCTGCCCACCTGCAGTCAGATTACACCTCCAGTACTTTTCCAAAACTGTGTCTTCCTGGGTCAACGATCCCTTCTTCATTGCCAAATACATAGAGGCTTTTTGTCCTCGTTGATAGGAAAAAATTCCCTATTTTGATACTGTTTTCTCTTCCTGGGCTTCTGGGACACTAATCTCTCCAGGTTTTAGTTTTACATCCTTGAAAACATCACCTAACTGCTACCACATGTTAAGAACTCTGCAAAGGATTTTGACATACATCCCCATTCGAACATCCCAACATCCCTACGGAGGGTGTGGTGTAACTGCCCTTGTACAGAGGAGAAACCAGCCCTGGAGAACCTTGCCCAAGGTCACACAGCTGGAACCTGTATATGCTGGTTCCCGAGAAGACACTCTTAGCCAGGACAGTCACGAAGATAAAAAGGACCAGGCTTGGCTTACTTTATTGGCTCATTGTTTTCTTTATTCTGAGTTTTTTCCATTTTTAATGAAATGTTTCTATTTAAGCACTTTAAGCAGGGTATAGAGTACCTGCAAATGCTTCTTTTATGTCAAGTACCCAGTAAGCTTTTCATAGGCTTTTCCTCAGGTAATCAGCCAAGCAAGTTTATCTCCGTTTTATGGTTAGGGAAATAATGGTTGAAGGAGGTTGCCCCAAATCCCACAGCTCACGCCTTCTCTCTCCATCCAGTGATCTCTCCCTCCTCCCCTCTTCCCTGCACAGGAAGACCTCAGCTATACACATGGCTTTGCCCCTATGCTGTTGACCCCAATCCTGTATCTCAACCTCTTCTGGGTCCTCCAGAACCATTTATCCATCAAAATGAGTCTCCATTTTCATATTCCAAGGTCATCTCGGCCAAAGGAAAAACATGTGAAAAGATTCCAGATGTGGTCATCTTTCCTCCAAAACTTAAATGTCATCATCCTCTGCTTCTTCTCCCAAAGAATAGCACAGTCGTTTTCACCATCAAGTCTTAGGGGAGGGTCATTCTCACCCCCTCCCCACGTCCCTCACTCTCCTCATCAAGGTGGTCCTCAAATTCCATTAGTCCCCTCTCAGCGTGAGCTGAATCTCCCTGATTCATTCACGCCACCGCCACCTTCCTCCACACTCTCATCCTTTCTTGCCAAGATTCCTTAAATTACCTCCTATGTCTCCAATACTGCACGCTTCCAACAGTTACATCCACAGTGCTGCAAAGCAATTTTTCCAAACTGAAATCGTTACCTTGCCACTTAAACTCTGAGTGATGTGGCCACTTTCTCTCCCAATTTCCATTTCATCCATTCCCCACTGGATGGCAGCTGTGGATTTGTGTGGGTTTGACTTCTCCTCTCACTGACAACAGACACAATATTCTAGACCTGAACCTATCAACCCATGGAATTCCCTGTCCGTGATTTAGAGTTAGCACAGAGCCCAATGGATCTAATCAGGCCAATGATGATCTCAGGATATCTGTTGGACATTTAGAAAAACTCAAACCTTCTCTTATCTCTGGACATAAATGAAAAGTAAGCATGTGCATCCACCTCGTAACAAGAAGGCAAGTCAACCTTAGGTTAAAGCTGACATTTCAGAAGATCCTAAGATTCTGGGCAATTAAAATAAGTCATTCAGAAAAAAATCTATTTATCAGGACATCTGGGATGCCTTTTGATCCTGAGTCCTTCCTCTGTGTACATAAACAACATGTTTAAAAGCTCTGAAGATAGGCCAGGTGCTGTGTCTCATGCCTATAATCCCAGCCCCCTGAGGCCGAGGTGTGTGGATACCCTGAGCTCAGGAGTTGGAGACCAGCCTGAGTGAGATTGAGATCCTGGCACTACTAAAAAAAAAAAACTCTGAAGACAATAACTGCATTTTCTCTTATTTACATTCGGTTGTTCCATATGAAACTACAGATTTTATGGGTCAAAAATGGCAGAATACGCCATCTCGCACGCCCCGACCTTATCACTGTCACATTACGCCTCCACAGTCCTCCGTTTCCAGACCAGTGCTCCTCCATCTCCCCCTTGTCACGTGCACTGACAGTGTCCCAGGTCACTGAAAACACTCTTCATCCTTCAACATGTTCTTGGTTCCATAGCAACAACAATCTTTCTCAAATACACGGTTTACCACACGCCTTCTCTTCTGGAGTACCTTCGATGGTTCTCGACAGTATAATACAACACACACTGTACGCTCTGGGGGAAGATGCTTCAAGGTGGAGGAGGATGAAGGTGGGGGGATGTTACCCAGAGCAGACTGCCTGGGAGGGGTGAGACCTCAGCCAGATTCTGCAGGAGGAAAGGAATGAGAACAATTCTAAGTAAACCGAGAGAAAGCAGAGATGTGGAGAATACCGTCAGTGAGCTTTCCTTTCCATGCTCCAAAAACCAATGCAGCTAAAGCAGAAAATGGCATTCGTCAGACTTTCCACACTAGACGACAAGCATTATAGTAATTATTGTTGGGAGTCTAAGTATTTCAACTGAAATGCAGATAAACTAAACTTAAGTAGGGGGAGGAAACTGTCAGAGTTTTGCTGTCAGCATTTGTGTGCTGTGGCAATAATCTCGCTTTGATGATCCAAAAGGAAGTGCAGGTGTGAGGTTTTGCTACTGAGAACCAGACCGCAGATTTAGGACTCAGACTGAAGAGTCATATGTGACTATAGTAAACTTGGAACGTATTTGAGCATTTGTTCCAGGAACACATTCTGTACTCTGCCAAGAAGAAGCAGGACACCTAGGGAAGAAAGAGGCAGAGAGCTCCTCCACAGGCTCCAGAAATGGGTTCGGCAGACATCAATCAATGGGCAAATTCCCCGGGCTCACTTTGTTTCAATTCCTATTTCTTCATGGGACATAGAGAGGAGAACAATCTGGTTTTAAAAATATTCATATTAAAACAATATTACACCCACCCAATCTTATATCAAATTCCAGATTAATTAGGACATAGAATATAAATGAGGGTATTATTTTTTCTAGCACTCTCGGGACTATTTTAAATACAGAACAGGTTTATCATCAGAGTTAATGCATTTAAATCTTAAGACATTTAAGCAAAAGTCATTCCTTCCCACAAATTACCAACTCCCCAGTCTTTTTTAAAGGGTTGATGGTATTCTAACATTAGCTAGCACTACAGCTGGCCAGGGAGCAAGATTGCCCCAACTCTGCTCACCATCTTCACCATGCAGTTCTCAGGGAAGCCACTCGTAAGAAAGAGTAACTAAATGAAATGATATCAGGAAGAGCATAAATTATTCACCTACCCCAGGAACTCCTTACTAAAGGCCAGGTTGGTGTCTGCCCTGGAAACCTCAGGACCTACGTGGGTTTTCAGCCTCTCCTGCTCAGTCCAGACTTTACTTGGGGGAAGAAGTTAATGAGTTAAGGAAAAAGCTGCTACAAGAGCTTCAGAAGTGCATTCCAGGAATGTGGGATGAAGTTCTGCTGGCTGCCCTGAATCCTCTGCCCAGCCACTGGGAGAAGCAGGGTTGGCACGGAGAGGAAATAACAGCACCTGGGGGCAACTCTGTACTGAGGATTAACTCTGAGCGCTGGGAAACCTGTTTCCCTGATTGTCTCAGGTTCCCACGGCATAGTGTGGGGCAGCCAGGGAGCGGGCAGGGGCACTGTGACATGGGGGAATCTGGCCACAGCATCCCTCACCCATGGGAGAGACCTCATTCCTCGGGTAGCTGGACACATAGGGGACACTTGCCCCTTGGTACTTACCCTGCAGCTCTCACCTGACCGCCGGCTTCCTTCCTCTGGCAATGCTGTCTCCGTCAGGCTGAGAGTTGACTTCTGTCCACCTCATCCCTGCACCCAGCTTATTGTCCCCCAAGCCCCAGTACTTCCAGGGGCTCTCGGTCTCGCCCTCTGCCGGCACTCAGAGCAGCACTCCCAGCTGCGGGGAGCCTCTGCTGAGGGTACCTCTGCCTACAGCACCTCTCACAAGGCCACTGAGTTTGGGTTTCCTATTTTAATCATAAAAGTTCCTTATTCTTAAAAGTGGGATGAAACAAGAGAGAAATGTGTAATGTAAAATGTGAAAATCTTCTCACCTCTGCACCTTTTCTTTACAACAAAACATTGTTAAATATTTATTGTGCTTTATTCCAGACCTTTCTCTAAACAGAGGGAGGGCCGTGAGGGCAGAAGGGAAGAGGGATGGTTACCCTTCATCACAAACCTACTTATTTTTTAGCATATTTTTTTTCATGGTTGTCTTTCCACATAGGAATCTTTCTTACTCCTTTTAATGACTTCATAATAAACAGTATGTAACATAGCATTAAACAGTAAAATAGGGCAGCGCCTATGGCTCAGTGAGCAGGGTGCTGGCCCCATATACGGAGGTTGGTGGGTTCAAACCTAGCCCCGGCCAAACTGCAACCAGAAAGTAGCTGGTATTGTGCTGGGCGCCTGTAGTCCCAGCTACCTGGGAGGCTGAGGCAAGAGAATCACCTAAGCCCAAGAGCTAGGGGTTGCTGTGAACTGTGACACCACGGCACTCTATCCAGGGTGACGAAGTGAGATTCTGTCTCTTAAAAAAAAAAAAAGTAAAATAAAATTTTGTTTCCAAAGCTAGATTGAACAAATACATGTGGATGTGCTTCCTTTCAGATGTTCTATGGAAATTACATATGTAACTCATATATGCTTGAATTATATATATTCAAATTATAATATGCTCGAATTATATATGTGTGTATACTAGATATAGCTATGTCTAAGTAAATAGATAGTAGATGTATTTTAAATCATTATAGCCCTAAAACTTTGAAAACCAGAAAGGTATCCCAATGTCAGAATAGCAGATGTTACTATCTATTCATGCCCACACAGGAGAGAAACTCATGTCAACTGAAATTAGGGAGGAGGAATGAGAGCGGAAAGGGGGTTTGGAGTACCCCACTTAATGGCCACAATGTGAGGTACCTGGCACACCTTTGGGGTGCAGGACACTACTAACAGAGCAACTGCACCTAACAAATTCAAATATTGTGACCTAGTTGTTTACACTCTCAAATTAACCTGAAAAATATATATATAATAGTATTTTAAAAAATAAAAAAATAAAAAAGAATAGCAGATGTTTTGAATAATTCCTTCTAAGTATAAAGCAGAGAAGGTATACAAACCACTGGAGTAATCCAGAGAACCCGGTTATCTCACCGTGGCAACTGGGATCCTAGGCACTATCCCCAGGAAGTCACGGGACGTTTCACTTACAAAGAACATTTAAACCTGCAATTGTTGGAGGCTTCTCTTCCTCTTCTCATCCTGAACAAGGAGCTCAGCATTAGCAGCTGCTCTTTTGCCTCCCAGATAAATGCAGAGGAGAGACCCTGTGAGGGGAGTTTTGCTGGGGGTGAAGGAAGAGTCACCCAGAGAGACACTTACAGCATCCTGAGGCCAGTCCAGACTCCACGACAGGCCTGGAGATGTTTAGGGCTGATGGAGGAAGACAGGCAGTGTTGCCCAGGAATGAATTAAACCTCCAGAAGGGAGGGCTCCTTGTTAATGGCAATTATCTAAATACTTAGCTCCGCACAACACCACTTAAGGAAACCCTTCCTCTAAGCAAGCCTGACCAGATATAAAGCTAGAAATCAGCCCTCCCATTCAAGGACCCTGCAAATGAGAAGGTACGTCCAAGTGGAAATTAAAAGAGCACTTGATGATCTGATAAGCCAGGCTCAATGCCCTCCTGTCCAGAGTGGCATGGTGGGACTGAGGCTGGAGAGCTTCACCCCGAGGATAGCAGGTGCTCCTGGGCCCCACCAATCGCCCTCTGTGGGCATTTGCCTCTCTGAGTCACCTTGGTGGCTACTTGCTGCAAGTTCCTACAGCATCCAAGGCCCGCTTTCTCGGGTTGCAAGAGTGTCCTCAGCCTGTGCTCAGGACAGTCTGCAGAGTGACCCCCCTACACATGCACAGGATCAGCCCCAACAATCAGGAATGGGAATTAGTGCAGGAAACCACAGCTTCACAGCCATCTGGTATGAGGTGACCCACACTCCCTCCAGAGGCCCTGATGGGCTGCAGCACCAGCGCCCACCGAGTTAACCTGGTCCCGGGCACACCGGTGCCGGCTTCTCCCTCTTCTGTTTCTGTTTTTACTTCCTCGACCTCTCCCAGTGCCTCCTGGAATCATCTCCAAAATAAATCCCTTGCTCCTGAAGCCTTACCTCAGGGTGTCTTTCTGGGGGAAACAAGCCTAAAATGCTGGACCTCGAGATCTTTCCTCCTATTTGAAATTTTTATCCTTCTACCAATTTTCAAAAGTCAGAAGAGCATGTATTAATCCAAAGAAGGCTTTCATCTTCAGGAGTATTTAGAAATGTCAAAAAATACAAAAGGTGCCCCAAAATGTATAAACATTTTAAGAAACGAAAGAAACTATTGAATTTATAATACTCAAGTCCCGTTTGACCTTTGTAATTACAAGAGGTGCTTTAGTTAGATTCACCTTGTTATTCTCATACATTGAGTATTAGAATTTTAATGCAGTACTTTCCTTTCTTAAAATTTGTATACACTGTTTGGCACCCTCTGTATACAAAAAAATAAAAAAACAGAAGTAAACTTTATTTTTGAAAAAGCATCTGACTATCAACATGAACCATTGAATCTCCTTAGGAGACAAGTTAATAGAAGTTGGAGTTTTTTGGTCTTTTTTGTTTTAATTGAGTGGTAGAGACCTTGAGGCCCACATTACCAGGAAGTCCAAAAGGCCCTTCTCTGTGCCTCCTGGTCTCTCTGACACCTCATGTATCGCCTAATAACTCCAGGCAGAGAGAGAAATGGAAAGTGTAGCCAGCTCCCTAAGAGGACCTAGGCTAACTTTGTTATTGGTCTCACTGCTTCCACTAGAACTAGTCCTTTAAACCTTGCTTTATCCCTACAGGACCATCCCTGCCCTTGGTGGTTCCCTCAAGGACTCAGGTCCCAACACTGGGGTCACTGGGATGGTGGGGAGTGCCACTCTCTGCTTTGGGACCTCTGTGCATGGCCATGAGAGCTCACACCTGGGGAAGAGTCATAGCATCTGTCCAAGTAGATTGTGTGCAGTTTCGCAGGCCAAGGAGAAACTGGGGACATCTCTTGATAAGTATACAATGTGTTGCCTCCCTCAGTCCCTGCTTCATGAGTGAATGAATGCTCTGAAACACTCCTGGAAGGATAGACATCAAAATATGTTGGTGGCATCCATAGCACAGTGGATAGGGTGCCAGCCACATACACCAGGACTGGCGGGTTTGACCCAGCCCGGGCCAGCTAAACAGCAGTGACAACTGTAACAACAACAAAAAAGCCAGGCATTGTGGCAGGGTGCCTGTAGTCCCAGCTACTTGGGAGGCTGAGGCAAGAGAATCGCTTAAGCCCAAGAGTTTCAGGTTGCTGTGAGCTGTGATGCTACAGAACTCTGTCTCACTCTACCGAGGGTGACATAGTGAGACTCTGCCTTGGGGAAAAGAAAATAAAATAAATAAAAGCACTAATCTCACCCATGAGGATTATAGCTCATTACCTCATCACTAGCAAAGGCCCCACTTTCTCACACCCTCACGCTGAGGGGCAGGGTTTTAACATATGAAATTTTTTTGGTGTAGGGGGAGCAAACATTTAATCCCTAACAGGTGACTGCCAACCACTGAATGAGAAACCTTCCAGAAAATAGCCATTACAAAGGCGTTACTCAATCCTTCTTCATTTTCTGGGCGAAAATTACACAAATCATTAAGAGGAAAAATTAATCTTTATCTTGCATTTCAGACTAAAATTATATTCTTTACCTTCCATATAAAATAATCTAAAACCAGCTTGATTTACCTGTTAGAAATAACTTGAATGGCGTGTTTTTCCCAACTAAATTCACGTTTGCTGTGTGTCCTCTTTCCCGATAGTCCTCCCTTCTTCCCTCTTCCTTTCACTCTCTGGACTTCTACTTCCCAAACCTGCCTACAATGGCCCCCTAGCTAGAGGAACAGGCGTCACATACAATGCAAGTTGCAGTGGCCACAGAGCCACCGGCCTCCACCTGCACTCCTCAGACGCCATTGTCGAGTGACGGAGGGCATATCCTTCATCATCGAGTGCCTCAGGCCACACAGGCCACACGCACTCCAGAGTGACCCACTTCCCCATCAGGAGGGGGCATCGCTGAACTCAGCTGCCTGGTGCAGTCCACACACCACCGTCAAACGTTTCTTCATAAAAGCAGAGCATCCACCTCTCCAAGGAACAAAATCCACAACCACACGGACCCCTTTGCTTTGGAAATGCTCATATTGGTTTTCTTCTTTCTAGGGCCTCTCAGCCATTTCTAAATGTCATGTAGGGCGTCCCAGGGGTCCCCTTCATAGCCCATCAGTGTGGCCAAGAGCCACGCAGCACACACTCACAGACAGCTGTCAGTGGTTCTACAAAGAAGGACAAATAACAGCCTGAGTCAGGTAAAAAGCCAGGGAGGAAAATCTGCCTACGAAAGAGTTTCTTAAGGAGACTCCATAGGAGACCCTAAAAATTACTGTGCGGAGAAGAGCTCAGGTGCCTGAACCAGACCTGTCACTGTGAAACAGTTAGTTCTAACAGTCCCAAAGAAAACACTCATAGAATTTAATAGAAAGCTTCCCACATCCTGCGGTTGAAAATTCTGAAGGTAGTGTGGAGGACAGCTCTATCATTCAGCCTTGAGAAGGGGGTGGGGACATGCCTGCCCAGCCTCAACCCTCCGATTCCACCGGCAATCAGAGACAGCCTTGAGTGTCATCTGGGGAGCCGCCGAGAAGCTGGGCACTGAGCATGGTAGACTTCAGTCATCCAAAGCCCAAACGCCATGTTCATGCTCTAAATCTGGCCCCATGTATTCATGGGAGGGCCATGTTTATTGCTATTTTAAATAATTTTTAATAATGTGGATTATCTGGTTTTTCACCCCATGGCAGATTAGAAGAGACAAATAAGAAAATGGAGCAGAGATGCTGTTAGAGGCAGGAATACTGATTTTTTTTAGAAAAAAAGAGACACATACAGTAACAGCAACAAGTATATGCTAGAGAAAAGTTAAAAATGATTGTGAAAGCAAATAAGAATCTCCTGAGCGAAACAGTGCAGGCTTATTTAGTGAAGAGGCAAAATAGTCTGAGTCCTTCACCACTTCTGAAGATATAAAATACCTGGTATTCACCATGAGGGCTGAAGTAGTTAACAGCAATTGCACTTAAATTCAGTACTCCTGTTGAATAAAGTGGAGGGAGTGTGTTTTAGACAACTTCCCATCAAAAATAGTCAAGGGGACAGCACAAAAGAGAGAAAGGACATTGGGAGTGATAGAGACCATCTACTATGCATGGATTGGGTCGGTGGCTGCACAGGTGTCTGTCAACTCACTGGACTCTATACTTAGGGAGGTGCAGCTTATTATATGCAAGTCAAACCTCAAGGAAATTTATTTAACAAGTAAAATCATCTCATTGTGGTTTTAAGTTGCATTTCCCTGATTATTATTAATGCTGAGAATTTTTTCACACATCCGTTGACCCTTTGTATTCTTTTGAAAAAACTCTGTTCATGTCTATTGCCCACTTCTTAATTGGGCTATTTGGTTTTTTCCTTGCTGACTGGTTTGAGTTCTCTGTAGATTCTGGGTATTGGCCCTTTGTCAGATGTATAGTTTGTGAATATTTTTCCCCATTCTATAAGTTCTCTGTTAACTATGTCACTTATATCTCCACCTGTGAAGCAACTTTTTAATTTAATCAACTCCCATTTTTTCATGTTTGTTGTTGCTGTATTTGCCTTTGGGAGTCTTAGTGATGAATTATTTTATGGCTGTTGTTAAAAAATCAAAAATCAATAGATATTGGTGTGGATGTGGTAAAGAAGGGATGCCCATACACACTCCGGGCAGGACCGTAAATTAGTACAACCTCTACGGAAATCAGTATGGAGATTCCATAATAACTAAAAGTAGATATACTACTCGATCCAGCAATCCCACTACTGGGTATCTATCCAAATAAAAAGTCATATATCAGAAAAACACATGAATATTTATTGCAGCATAATTCATCATTCAAAGATATGGAATCAGCCTAAATGCCCATTTGTTTCTGAGTAGATGAAGAAAATTTTATTTATACATCTATACACACACACACAAATATATATGTGTGTGTGTGAATATTCTCACTCTCACACACACATACACCATGGAATTCTACTCAAACATAAAAAGGAAAGAACATGTCATTTGCTGTAGCTGATATGGGAGTGGAGAACATGATCCTAAGTAAAGTCTCTCAGGAATGAAAAATCAAGCACCTCTTGTTTCTACTGGAAGCAAAACGGTGGGCACACACGGGCATAAAGTGGTATAAACCACATTGGAAACTAAGACGGGAAGAGGATGGGAGGGTGTCAGGGATGGAAACGCACCTCTCGGGTACAGGGTACACTACTCTGACGCTGGGCACACGAAACGCTCCGACAACTTCAACATTATACCATTCATTGATGTAACAAGAACACTTGTACCCTGTAATATTTTGAAATAAAAATTATTTTTTAAAAAGTAAAAATAAGGTTCAGTTAAAATTTCACCCTTACAAGGCAGGAGTCAGCTAGCTGACAGTCCTCTAGAGCATGCAGTGGGTGACTTCTCTGGCAATACAGGCTTCTTAGATTACTTTAAAATGCATGCATTGTGGGGTGGGGGGAGGAGAGAGAAGAGGAAAGGAGGGAGGGGTGGGGAAGGGAAGAGCAGTGAGAGGGAAGAAGGGAGGGGGTCACAGTGTGTGACACACCTTTAGGGGAATGACACAATTATAAGAGGGACTTTACCTAACTAATGCAATCAATGTGACCTGGCTCTTTGTACCCTCAATGAATCCCCAAAGATTTAAAAAAAAAAAAAA
>NW_003852441.1:4037900-4039524 GCF_000181295.1 Otolemur garnettii | reverse complement strand
TCTTAGAAAAACCTGTAATTTGATGGATTTATTGGCTAAAGGATACATTCCTTAAAACTTAACACACATTAAAATATGACGTTGGAGGAATTAGGGACCAGACAGAGCCCTTGAGGTAGTTCCACTTATTCCTCATCTCTTCTCCCAAGTTCTGCTCACCTGCACAAGTCCCTGTATTTGGAATAAAGCCCTCTTGGTCCACCATCATTTTAAATGGGAATCATGACCATATTCTGATTAAGCAATAACTCAGCGCAGAGGGGAACTGTTGGCAGAGTGGGGTTCCCCCACATGCTGGAGCAAGGAACAGGACTTGTCAGAAGCCGTCAGAGCCTAGGAGCTTTGAAACCACCTGTTGGGGTGTGAGAGGAGGCATAGCACTGAAAACGTCGGCTGCTAATTCCCCAGATTCAGCTGGGAGAAAGGGTCTCAATGCTCCATCATTTGGGGCTGTCTATCAGAAAATACAAATCGGAAAACAGGAACAGATTAGAAGGTGTCTTGACCAGAAGGGGCTCACAGCAAGGTTCTGTGTAGATTGGAAGCCTCCTTATGGTTGTGTTAGGGTAGGGCTGTAAGGCTAGGACTCTGCACAAATGACAAAAGAGAGTGATTCAGTCTCTATAGTCAGGAAATGTGACAGCCAGGGTGCCTCTCTCTGCCCAATCCACACCTCCCTCAGCCTCCTCGTGATTCCAGAAGGTTCAGTCTCATGCAGAGGAGTTTTCCTCGCACCGAGGAGTTTCTGCTTGTCTTGGAAACTGTAGGCCCAAAGGGAAGTCCTTCCCCTGGCTGCCCTCAGCCCGTGATGTACTGGCCGTGTGTCAGTGTCACCCCAGAAGGAAACAGAGTCCAGCTCAGATTGTCATAATGATCTTAATGTGCAGAGCTGTGAGCGCGTTTAAGGGATGCGATGACGGAAGGGGAAGGCACCCAGCGGCCTGAAACACAGAGGCCAGTCACCCCCCGGGCTAGGCTCACCAGACTCAAACACACACGCAGGACACCCAGTGAAACTGGAGTTTCAGATAAATAACAAATAATTAGTACGGCGCAAGTGTTGTTCATACTTACACTAAAAGAAATCTATCAGTTCTAATGCAGGGAGAGGGCAGAAGAGAAAGGTCAAGGGCAGCGCCTGTGGCTCTATAGGGTAGGACACCGGCCCCATATGCCGGAGGTGGCTGGTTAAACCCAAGCCCCAACCAAAAATAAATAATAATTAAAAAATAATTTAAAAAAAAAGAAAGAAAGAAAGAAAGGTCAAGAGAACCTGAGTGCAGCCACTTCGACAAATACCAGATCCTAACCACAAGGAGGTTACAAGTGGGTGACCAGCCAGGGACCTCCTGCCAAGGATGAATGAATTACCTTATAAACTGTTTGCACTTACCTTTCTGTGACAAAAGTTTATGATTAATCTTTATGAGCTGACCATAAGAAAATGCTAGTCACAGAGATGGGTTACGAACATTTAAATGTTACCATTGCCTCATAAGGGGCCCCCTCCTGCTCAGGAGAGGAGCCCTACTCTGTGTGTGGAGGGGGATCTGTTGTCACTCTGTGTGTGGAGGGGGATCTGTTGTCACTCTGTGTGTGGAGGGGGATCTGTTGTCACTCTGTG
>NW_003852441.1:4031304-4037630 GCF_000181295.1 Otolemur garnettii | reverse complement strand
TTGTCACTCTGTGTGTGGAGGGGGATCTGTTGTCACTCTGTGTGTGGAGGGGGATCTGTTGTCACTCTGTGTGTGGAGGGGGATCTGTTGTCACTGTGTGGAGTGGGATTTGTTGTCACTCTGTGTGTGGAGGGGGATCTGTTGTCTTTCTCTCTCAGTCAACCTTCTTGTCATTAGTAGGCTCATGCTTGAATTCTCTCCTGCGTGAAGCCAAGAAAACCCTCAACATATTTGGGGGGCTTTCTTCCCTTGCCTGGGATACCTCCTACATCAGTTCCTTACCTGAAAGTTAAATGTAGCTGAGTTTTTGGTACTTTCTCTGGCAGCCCTCCTAGGTCTGAAGGCAACATAGTATTACTGGAGCCCAGTGAGTGGAGATGAGAAGCAGGTTAGTCCCGGTCGGAGCAGAATGGTGGTGTCGGAGGCAACTCAGGTCAGAAACAGCTCACAGCAGCAAGGAGTGAGGAGGAAAGGTGAGGCCTTCTCCTTTCATCCCCTCAGCTCCTGCTGGCACTTCCCAATAGCTGGACACAATCAGAAACCAGCCGACAAGAGGACTTCACTGCTATTTTCATTGGAGTTGACCTTCTGGGGCAAAGAGTCTGGCAGAGAAGGAAGAAAATGGATCTGAGGGGGGTGCTGAATCAGTACAGGATATGTAGTTTCTGTATTCCTTCTACAAGCATGTGGGGATCATCTTTAGTTTTGCTTAAGACCAATACAATGGAATTCTAGAAAGCAAACCGGTGCCTTCAAACATTACACAATAACAATAGCGCTCACATTTCACATGGACGTGTTTATACACAGAGGATGGATCCTCCTTTTAAGGTCCACTCAGAGAACAGGAAGCCGGAGAAGGTGAGGTAATGAGCCGGGATGATTCTGCCAGGCGTCTCATGGACAGATAAAGATTTTCTTGTTTTGCGTCTGGGAACTATCTCAAGACAGACACGAGCAATGTCATTGGCCATATTCTTGCCGGATGTTAAAAACCGAACATTGGGCCAGGTTAATTTGCAGAGTTGACTTCAGAATCAAGCATTTTGGCAATTTCCATTTTTGGAGAAAGTTTTCAGTTAGGAGTAATAGTGCCTCAGATAAATTTCATTGGCTACAATACTGCTACTGTGTGAAGCTTCCAATTCTTTTAGTGGTGATAATTATAACGAAGTTCCTTTAAGATTTCTCCCTCCAAGATCAAGGTAAATAGGAAAGACAGTGAGGAGGAGAGGGAGGGGGTAGAACTGAAGTCCTATCAGGTCCTTTAACTTAGGGAAGAGCTGGGGACAGGCTGGGGGTTACTGGAGCAGCTCTTGACTCCACCCAGTCCTCTGACTTACAGCCTCTTATGCAAGTCACTTTGCCTCTCCTGGTCTGTTTTTGAACAGTGATGATAAGGGGGTTGGTTCTGAGCCATACAGGCCTTTTCTGATCTAAGTGTCTCTGAATCCCATATTATGCTTTGGAAACCTAATTGTCACTAATCCAATTGGATGAGAGTAAATAGAAATCTTATCCAGCTATACTAACAACAGTGGCTTCACTACCCACAATTAGCCCAGGAGACTGACCAAGCTCAGCTGAATTCACCTCCTGGCTTCAAGAGGAGCCATCCATCGCTATACAGGAAGGGAGGTGGGAAGGAAATCCTTCCTGAGAGCTTACAACAGAAGAAAGGGTCAAGTCTTCTTACTCCACATAAACTCCAGAAGGGATTTATTTCACCAAAGGCACAACAGCCACACCTTTGAATACTCAGAGGACACAGCCAATGGTTAAAGAAACAGTGAGCATCACTGGGGAAACTTCCTGCAGTTGTGGACGGCTCCATGAAAGCCTGTGTCCTTAATTTCAGCTCATTTGATTAATATATTTCCTTCTCCTACTGCCTTTATCCATTAGCTTTTAGTCCTTCGTGCTTCTTGGGCACAGGTGCAAACCAAGGTGTCCTCCATAATCTGCACAAGAACACAAGACTCTCTCTGTACCCCCACTGGGAGCAGCAAAAGAAACACTAGATCCTCCAGCTTGAGGGTGCATCCTTACACTTTGCGCAGTCAAAAAGGAGCAGAAAGAAAATGAACACCTGTCACAGTTATCCCACATCTGAACTGCCTGTTTCAAGGTGGAAATCCGACCCTTGCTTTTCCATCCCAGCTAAAGAGTTCTGAGTGCCACAGCTGCCCACCCTGGCATTGCACAGCCCAGGAAGATCCCACAGGCGGGAGCTTATGCAGATAGTGGGGTGCAGAGAAAGAAGCCTCATACTGAGTTCTCCTTAGTAAGGGGAGCTCAGTAATGTGTTCTTGTGCATGACCAGCCTTCGGATGACCCCACAGAGAGGCCACAACCACAGCGTTCCGAATTATGATGAGCCCTGGGTGTCCCAGCACCACAGTTACGCTCTCCAGTCTTTGAAGTTCTCATGGAACCCGAGAATCCAGCTGGACCTTCTACGGAGCCACGGCGAGGGCCCCGCAGGCCTGCAAGGACAGGATCCTGCAGGTGTTTGTCTTCGGTTCCCATCTATAAAATCACCAAATTCAAACAGACAGCTGCTGTTCAAGCTCTTAAAAATGCCACGCGGAGGGAAACGGGGACCCGTCTGGGGACCACTGGCCCAGCAGTCAGCCTGGTGAGGGACACAGTTGAAAGAACAGCCTGGAAAGCCAAATACCTGTCAGGCTCTTTCACACTCCAGTGTTGCCAGAAGGTCTATAAAAATGTCATTGTCTCTCAGCTGCCGGTGATTATATTACCCTTTACATTTGCTGTTGTTAATAAAAAAGAAAAATAAAAGGCAAAATATCATTTTTGCACTGCTTTGGCCTTCCTCTGGCCTTTTTCAAACAATAATAGACTAAATATAAAGAGACAGAAGTCATTACTTGACTCTTTAACTAGTGCCAAGGAAAATGAATAATTAAGGAAACATTACTTGAAAGAAATGTACATGGTTGCTTTTAAGTTTGAACTAAATAAGAGCTCTTTAAAAATACATCATTTCCCCTTTATCTTAACACAGCATTCGGACTCCAGCCTAATATATTATGCTTGCTACTGTTTAGATCTTACCAGAAAAAAAATAGTGCTTTTAGTTTCCATTATCCCATTGTAAGTCCCAACTCAAACAGAGACACCGAGCAGAGATGAGGAGGGTAGAGAGGGAGAGGCTGGTCCATTCACCCAGCTTCCTGCACATCTGGCCACAACTAGCATTTAATGCTGTTCAGCTGGAATAGCAATTCTCAAGCACGGTTCTCCAACTCCTCCTGTATATCCACCTAGCTAACTTGTTTTGGGGGTTTTTGAAACAAAGTCTTACTCTTTGACCCTGGGTAGAGTGAGGTGGCATCATCATAGCTCACAGCAACCTCAAACTCTCGAGCTACAGCAGTCCTCTTGCCCCAGCCTCCCGCATAGCTGGGACTATGGGCATGTGCCACAGCACCTGTATTTTTCTGTATTTTTGGTAGAGACAGGGTCTCACTCTTACTCAGGCTGGTCTTGAACTCCTGATCTCAAGCAATCCACCTCGTCCTCCCCCAGGATTATAGGTGTGAGCCACCTCCCCTGGCGTCTAGCTAAGTTTTTTTTGTTTTTGTTTTTTTGTTGTTGTTTGTTTGTTTTGCAGTTTTTGGCCCTGGCTGGGTTTGAACCTGCCACCTCTGGCCTATGGGGCCAGCGCCTTAATCGTTTGAGCCACAGGTACCACCCATCTAGCTAACTTTTTAATTATTTTCACAGTCATGTTCTCTAAGATCACCAAGAAGCAGCATGCACAGGTGTAGCCGCCCATATAGCTTATGGCAAGGAGGAGTGAGAGTTATAAGAAACACTCGTATAGCTCGGTCATGTAACAGCTCGGTGATAAGGGCATGGGGAGGGATTTGGCTTTCAACACGAGAATATGAGTGCTCGGGAGACGAGAGCATTAGTGATTGGCAGTCTCTACACCTATCGTGTTAAGAGCCATGGGAGTGTGTCTATGAGAGGCTGAAGGACAAGGCAACAAGGCAGTCGGGAGCACACCTTCTATCATGGACCCGCTCACTCTGACTCTGTCGCTTCTCCTGCCTGCAGAACCCCTGCACGGTGTCTTTGTACCAAAGACTGCTAAGATGTACTCTTACTAAAACTGCTTTCCTCCCTCAAATACTGTCTCTGTCTCTCTCTGTCTCTCTCTCTCTCTCCCTCTCTCCCCCCTCCCTTGTACTAAAGCAAATAGCCCTCAGGCACCTAAGAGCAATTGTTTCGAGCAGGGTAGCCTAACAGTCCGCATCTGGAGCCTAGATAAGCTGGGGGAAAGACCTGGCCAGTCCCAGGCCCCAGTAAGTGGTGACCATGAGGAATCCCGATACACAGGTGTCTGAATTCGTGTGGGCAAGGCACATTTTGGTAGAGCGATAATAGCCCGTTCCCTGGCTCTCCCTGCTCTTTCTGGCTTCATCTCTCTCCTTTTCCTCTTTTAGGTTTTCAGCCTCCCTTAGGCAAGAAGGATTGAACAGAGCAGCCACCAGACCCAGTGAAAGGTGACATATACCAATCAGGTCACAATTTCAGCCAGTGAGAGTGAGCAGAGAGAGATGTTTAGCAGGCAGTCTGGGGCTTGGAGCGAGCTTGCTCAGCCTGGGGCCTCGGGAGCAGGCAGTCCTGAGGCTTCAGCCATGGCCTGAACAGCCCTGCTCTGCCAGGACCAGAAAGGACCCGAAGTCTGGCTAAGCCCAGGTGGCAGCTGCTCATCCACAGGCAGCTGTAATCAGAGGGATACCCCAGTCCCTGGTGCTGACTCCGTACATTACGTACTCGGCCCAAGGCATCAGGCCTGGGGATTATTTGATTGCTTGGCCAAATAGAAGGCCCGTGTTCCCCTGTGTCCATGCTCACAGAGCGGGCTCCTATGCTGCAGCCCTGCCCCTCTCCTGGATATTGTGGGCTGAATGTGCCCACTGCCAAAATTGGTATGTTGAAATCCCAACCCCTTTCTCCTCTGAACATAATCATATGCGGTAATAATGTATTAAACTAGGTGATTAAGTTAAAATGAGGCTGTTAGGATGGGTCCTCAATCTGGGACAACTGGTGTCCTTGTAAGAATGAGAAGCAACACAAGGCATGGCCAGAGGAGAGACAGTGTCCACCAGCCAAAGAGGGAGGCTCCTGGTTTCAGGAGGAACCACATGTGCCCACATTTTGATCTTGGACTTCTCCAGAGCTGTGAGAAAATAAATTTCTTCTGTTTCATCCGCCTCGTGTGCGGCATTTTGTTATGACAGCCCTACCAGACTCATACACTCTGCAAAGGCCCATTCTCTGCCCCTTCCCAAAAAGCGACTGTGCTCCCTTCCTGGAGGCTCCACACCACCACCACAACCTGGGTGTCTGCTTAGAACTACAGCAGCAGTTCTGGAGGCTGGAAAGTCAAGATCAAGGTGTTGGCTGGGTTAGCTCCCTCCCTGCCTGCCTTTCCCAGCTCCTGGGGGTTCCCTGGTCCCCTGGGCTGTTCCTTCACCTTCACATGGTGTCCTTCCTGTGTCTTCCTCTGTCTCTGTGTCTAAACTTCATGTTTTTACAGGGACATCAGTCACACTGGATAATGTCTCACCCTAATAACTTCATCTTTTTTTTATTAAGGTAAAATAGACAGATAAAAATGGCATATATTTATGATATCCTACACAAAGTTTTATGTATATATTATGAAAGGGTTAAATTCCTATCACCACATCTTAACTTGGCCACTGGAAAACTCTATTTCTAAATAAAGTCACATTCACAGATACTCGGGTTAGGTCATCAACATTTTTTTGGAGAGGCCATGCCAGTGGCTCACACCTATAATCCTAGCACTGTGGAAGGCCACAGCAACAGGATCCCTTAAGCTCAGGAGTTCAAGACCAGCCTGAGCAAGAGTGAGGCTCCATCTCTACTAAAAATAGAAAAAAGTAGCTAAGTGTGGTGGCAGGCACCTGTAGTCTCAGCTACTCAGGAGGCTGAGGCAGGAGGATTGCTTGAGCCCAGGAGTTTGAGGTTGCTATGAGCTAGGCTGACATCATGGGATGCTAGCCTGGGCAACAGAGTGAGATTCTGTCTCAAAAAAAGAAAACAAAAACTTCTTTGGAGGATACAATTCAGTCCATAGCTATACCATATAGAAACACACACACTTCTAGAATGCCAATGGCAGGCACAGTTACTCACAAAGGAAAAAAAGATGAAACCCCCATCACCCCTGTTTTTAAATCTTCCCAACCAATTCATTCATACTTTTAGTTCTCTTATCAGAGAAGAGAACTTTTCTTGGCCTAATAAGAAAAAGGGCT
>NW_003852441.1:4022654-4030152 GCF_000181295.1 Otolemur garnettii | reverse complement strand
TGTGTGTGTCTGTGTGTGTGTCTATGTGTATATGGTGGTGTGTCTGTGTTTCTATGTGTGTGTGTCTGTGTGTGTGTCTATGTGTATATGGTGGTATGTCTGTGTTTCTATGTGTGTGTGTCTATATGTGTCTCTATGTGTGTCCATGTGTCTATGTGTCTGTGTGGGTCTGTGTGTATCTGTGTGTGTATTTGTGTGCGTGTATATGTGTATGTGCGTGTATCTGTGTGTATCTGTGTGTGGTTGTGTGTGTGTCTATGTGTGTTTCTGTGTATGTGTGTCTAATGTGTCTGTGTCTGTGTGTGTGACTACGTGTGTATCTGTGTATCTGTGTGTCTCTGTGTCTATGCGTGTGTCTATGCGTGTGTCTCTCTATGTGTGTCTGTGTCTCTGTGTGTCTGTCTGTATATCTGTGTGTCTCTGTGTCTGTGTGTGTCTGTGTCTCTGTGTGTGTGTGGTGAAGATACAACCCAGGTGACATACATGAACAGGTGCTTTGGGCAGTGCCAGCACACAAAGTTATTGTCCCTGGCCATTTCACGATGCTGAAGTTTCTTATTTCAGGAGCACCTGTTGCTCATGACAGCACAGAATTTTAAAGTGTGCACAGTGAGGCACATAGCTGCACATTACTCCTTTGCTGGAAAAGGAGATGAACCATTGATAAGGTAAAAAAGCATTTCTGAGACACCTTGGAATCATTTCCCTCCAGTCCAGCCCTCCATCTGAAGTCACCTGTCCTACACTTCCACAGCGTGAGCTAATGGTGCAGCCATCCCTGTGCCCCACTGTGGGGCTGCTCACACGCCTCATCCTCCCCACGGCCTCCCACCTCCTCTTGCCTGGCTCAGCAGACATCCTCAGGGTGGGACAGCTGCCTCTCTCACCCATGAGCACTTATTCTTTTCCAGAAAAGGTTTATCTTGCCCTGGTCATCTCTTGGAGGAGCTCAACACATGTCACTCCCAGTCAAGTGCCAAGCTGCACCCCTGCAGTGGCTGCACCCCACAGCCCCTAGTCTCACCCCTACATTGGCAGAACTAGAATCCCAGGTTGCCCCTCTCTTTTGCATCAGTAAACTCTCATGTACATTACACACTGGTCTTGTTTGTGCTGAGGAGCAAACCCCCCCTTCCTCTTCTCTAAGGTGTAACTCAGGGGAGATGTTCTGAAAGGGTTGGTGTCACTGCCACATGAAACCCCAGGGGGACCAGAAAACTGCTATCACCTATTCTGCTTCCCTCCTCCTCTCTGGGTGGGGCCCTGTCCTTTGTATCCACTCTTCCTAAAATAAAACAGAGGAGACACCACTTAAGAAATCATCACTGTGGTCGGCATGATCATCAAAAACCCATCCTCAGTCAACAGGGCTGATCTCCCCACGGCTCATTGACAGGTTAGCCTTTGGCACAATATAAAGCAAAGAAGGAAAATAAAAAGGTAGCAGCTAAAATACAAGGAGAGTATTTTAATTCTTAATTGACTTATAATCATTTTCTGATAATGCATCCTCTTACTCTGCTAATTACAACTGTTTTAAACAGAAGCCCATTAATTCTGTATTAATATTATCTCTCTAATGAAAAATAGATTAAGAGTCGCCTTTCTAAGTGCCCTGGACTGATTCCTCCTTTTACTAATAACCTGCTGCCTTAAAGCCTCCGACTCCAGGCTCTTCCTGGTTCTGAGAAGTTTAAGTGCCTCTCAGCAGCTTCCTTGTTGTAATAAAGGCGGTGACTCCCGCAGTACCTCAGCTGCACACAATTAATCCCCTTCCAGGGTGCTGCTGGATTAATGATTCAGCAACATTTCAAAGGGCCTGGCTAATCTTCACGCACAGCCAACATGTATTACAACAAAGTTAATCCAACATGTAACATCAAGAAATTAAACAGATTTATTCACAGGAGGAGGAAAGCACATAAGCAAATAGAGGAAGGCCGGGAGGAACACAGCGCGTTCGGTGGAGAGCAAGCTCTGCCTGGACCGGGATGGAATGTGCCCCTTTACCAAGGTCACAACCCCCAGAAATCTGCTGCTTTGGAAGTCAATATTATTTTGAGAAAAGAAGGTCTGTGGTCAATTGAATTTGAGGAAAAGTGGCCCAATCAAAGTTAAAGAGGTTTTGCTCTTACTGCAGACCTTCTCAGAACCTTTATGTGCACCGCCGATCTCTGAGAGGGCTGGTGGCAGTCAGCACTTCTCAGTGTCCTCAACCAAAGGCCTTCCCTCTGTGGTCATCAATACACACGTACTGTTTATAAAACAATGACATATCAGTGAGTATTTTTCTTGGGTATACACATTTGTCCTAGGAAAGTGTCTGAGGCCCCAACAGACTTTGATAACAATTGTGATTAGTTACCTGGCATTACAGTACCTGTTGGACAAGCCTCAACAGGCAATTATCCTTTTTGATGGCTAAAGTTTAGCCTTTTCTTTTCATATAGGGTGTTTGATTATTATATCAGGTCGTCTACAGCCCTGTTCCTCACAGTGTGGTCCATGAACCAGGATATGATCACTGGGAATCTGCCAGAAATGCAGCATGCCACCCTGAGCGCCAAACTTCTGAATCAGGATCTGCTTTGGGGCGGGACCACAGGTGACGTGCTTAGGATGACAGCATGGGAAGCCCTGCAGCTGTCCACTGCAACAGGACCAACGGGCGGAAAGGAAAACAAGAGTCACAGGTAGGTTCTGAGTCTGAATTTGATATATCCCCAAAACAAACAATCTTTATTTATTTATTTATTTTGAGAGAGAGAGAGTCTCAAGCTGTTGCCCAGGGTAGAGTGCCATGGTGTCACAGCTCACAGTAACCTCCTACTTGGGCTCAAGCAATCCCCTTGCCTCAGTATTTCTATTTTTAGTAGAGATGGGGTCTTGCTTTTGCTCAGTCTGGTCTCAAACTGGTGAACTCAAGCAATCCACCTGCCTCGGCCTCCCAGAGTGCTAGGATTACAGGCATAAGCCACGGCACCTGGCCAACAAACCATCTTAAACATACAAAACAGACACCCTCACCTCACTTCGAGTTTCACCTGTCCTATCAGGCTCAGCCTACCCCTGAAGCTCTGATCGTCCATCACATCCTAAGGTGACAGAACAGGGTGTTTAGGTGAAAGATGGTGTCAAAGACTTTTTAAGCTGAGGCGTTGTTACATTTTGGTGTGACTCTTTTGTGTGGTGTCTGTGATCCACAGTCCCCCAGATCAACTGAGTGAGAATTTCCTACCATGGTAGGCCTCATGCACGGGGTGCTCTTTGAGCTTTGCAAGTCAAGGACATAGGTTATAGGGACTCATCCTAATGGGCTGGGAGCATATGTGCGCTGCACAATTAAGCATGCAGGACTGAGTTTGAATCTGGGATCAGGTTGGGAAGCTCTTGACCAGAATTAAAAGTTCAGGCAATGGTCACAAAACATTTTCATTCATGTGAGTTAACTGGGGAGTGAGCCAGCAGCCTTGATCATATTAGCATTGAGCTCTAAGGAGTCTGTCCAACAAGGTAGAGGGAAACAGATGACCATGGAGACGAGGCTTTCTTATATGGCTAAAAAAAATTAGAGGAGTTTTAAAAAAGGAACTATGTTACTCACAGGGTATCAGAGAAACCGAAGTTATCTGGGCCCCTCCAACTGGATGATCAGAACATGCTGCAAGGAGAGGGGCAGAGACGTGTAAAACGTTACTGTCTGAAGCATGACCCTGTAGGTTTCCAAAGCCAGTTTTTCCAGAAGCCTAACTGATTGGCACAGTCTCAAACTTCTGTAGGTAGTTTAAAATCCTGGGCTAAACGCAGAGCCCTGCCAAGGAGCCGCACGTGCAGATCTGATCATGATTAGTGATAGACTGGGAACTTGTCCCATCTGGAGCCCCATGAAGTATTCAGAGAGACACCGTGGAGTGAGAAGGATTCCTCCTCTCTCTGGAGGAGCACACCAATGTAGGAGGCTTCCAACAGTCATCTCTTCTTTCCCACTTGAAAGTTCTGGGTTCCACATCTCTGTAGTTGCTCAGAAAGCAGAAAGCTGCCATATCGGCTGTGCCCTGTGAGAGCAGCTACACTCCAGAAGTCCCAGAGATCCAACAGCAGGATGTCCAAGACACCGGAGCTGCACTTTTTCTTGATAAACTCAGCAGAGCTTGCTGGAGAAGCTGCCTGTGTCCTCTGCTTTATTTCCTATCTAATCCCCTAGTAACATCCAGGAAAGTAAAGAAGACAGTCCTTAAGTTCTAATTCTTTTTAGCATCCTCTCTTCACTGTGAGTCACCTTAACTGTTGCACACCCAGCCAGCAATTCCAGTAGCAATGATTTATTTTCCTATTGTTTGAGGCATCTCAGGAAACAAACTGTGTGTGCGCAGTGGTTAGATGGCATGTGTACAGCCTAGTCTTAGACTCCCATCACCAGTGCAGACCAAGAAATGCTCCATTATAAGACAGCAGGATCGGGCTTGGAGCCCGTAGCTCAGTGGTTAAGGTGCCAGCCACATACACTGGGGCTGGCGGGTTAGAACCCAGTCTGGGCCTGCTAAACAACAATGACAACTATAATAACAACAATAAAAAAAAATTGCCAGGCGCGTGGCAGGTGCCTGTAGTCCCAGCTACTCAGGAAGCTGAGGCAAGACAATCACTTAAGCCCAAGAGTTCGAGGTTGCTGAGAGCTGTGATACCATGGCACTCCACCGAGGGCAACACACTCTGTCTCAAAAAAAGAAAAAGAAAAAAAAACAGCAGGTTCAGTGCCAAGGTCCAGGTTGGCACAGGGTGCTGGTGCTAAGGCACAGGGGTGCCCCTCTAGTTTGGAGTAATTGGGAACATTTTTTTTCTTTTTTGGTTTAAGCTTAAAAATAATAATGAGTCACCTAGGAAATTAAGGAGGAAAGGAAGTTCTGGACCAAAGGCAGAACTTATGGGAGGACAAAGAGGAAAAGCTTGGCACATTCACAGACAACCAACTCAGAGGGTCTGGAGAAAGAGTGTGTGGGAAGGATGGAAGGTAAAGGGAAGGAGGCCGGCACCTGGGCAGGGGCTCAAAGCCAGAGGGCCGTGAAAGTCAGCCAAGGAGCGTGGAGCTCATCACATTGTCTCTTAGTAACTTAATGCTTCTGACATGGCCAGATTCGCCCTTCAGGGCCATTGCTGCACCAGCCCCTGGAGAATGCAGTGGAAGGAGGTGACCCTGGAGACCAGGGACCAGTAAGAGACCACTGCACTGGCCAAAAGGCAGAGCAGTGCATGTGGAGACAGGAAGACAGATACAGAGGGTGGGAAGTTTTACACAACGTTTAGGGGTGAAGCAAGCCTCTCCCTAGACAGTTCATGCTCCCCAGCGTACAGGCTCCTTGGAGCTGGTATCGAGCCCACACAGATGGGCACCATCCCCTGGGACTCCATGTCCACAGGATCCACATCCCTGCCACCTTGAGGGATCCTGACACAGCGCTGGCTGTAACATTAACTTCCCTGAAATCCAGGAAAATATCAACCACTTGGTCCCTTCTGACCACAATTCCTGCCTCTGCAGGTGGAGGAGACTAAAAGAAGAATGTCTTACAGTCCTGAGGACCTCCCAGGTATGAGAGATTTCCCCGAAAAGGGCGTAGAATTTAATCACCTGCCCTTGAGCCCACAGGACCCTTGAGGACTGGTGTTTGGCCAGCAAGACTAACCATCCCAAGCGAGTGTAGAACAGCTGGTCAAAGTCAAGTCCTACAGGCTGGTGGGATGCGTGCAGCGTCAACTTCATGTGTTTCCCAGAGAGCCCCATCCAGTCCTGTCCTCTGCCCTGCACCACCCAGTGTAGACAAATGTTCCAGGATCAGTGGGAGACTGTAGAAGCAATAAAAGGGATAGTCCCTGTCCTAGAAAATGTATCATCTGGTTGGAAGAAGTAGAACATCCACAGATGTACAAAACAACTTAGAAACACATTTGCAGAGAAGTGTAATGGAAAGCATAGCGGATGAGACCATGCCCTGAGTAGAAACACACCACCACAGCGTGTATGCTGAGTACACGGGACCAAGGAAGGAAGCCTCCCTTTCAAAGTGGACCGTTTATTCTTATTTCAAGTTTTCCTCATTCTAGAAAGGTTTTAAGGGGATTTACAAGCGTACATATACAGAAACAAAATCAAAAAGTAAAACCAGAAAACTGAAACCAAGGAAAATAAGAACACTGGTAGTGCCTGTGGCTCAGTGGGTAAGGCACTGGCCCCATATACTGAGGGTGGCAGGTTCGAACCCAGCCCCAGCCAAACTGCAACAAAAAATAGCCAGGCATTGTGGCAGGCGCCTATGGTCCCACCTACTCAGGAAGCTGAGGCAAGAGAACCGCCTGGGCCCAGGAGTTGGAGGTTGCTGTGAGTTATGATGCCACGGCACTCTCCCGAGGGCAACAGAGTGAGACTCTGTCAAAAGAAAAGAAAAGAAAAGAAAAGAGAAGAGAAGAGAAGAGAAGAGAAGAGAAGAGAAGAGAAGAGAAGAGAAGAGAAGAGAAGAGAAGAGAAGAGACGAGACGAGACGAGACGAGACGAGACGAGACGAGACGAGACACAAAAACCAAATAAGTCAGCTGGTGTGTTCTAGCTGTGCTTCCTGACTAGGTCTTCTTTTTCCTGGTGAAAATAAAGACACAGTTTACTATGTCATTCTCCTAGATAGGTATGCCAGACAGCTGCAGGGATGCTGAATTCCTGGTTGATCAAAGTGTGTAAACCCTGGTTGATCAAAGTGTGCCCCTTACACCAGCAGCGTCAGCACCAGGAGGAAGCTGGTTAGACACAAAAAACCTCAAGCCAAACCTGGACCTACTGTGTAAAAATCTGCATTTTAAGAAGACGCCAAGTGATTTATTTGAACATTAAAGTTCGAGAAACACTGTTCTAAATGTCATCCTTGACCTAGAATTTCATGAAGGAGATCTCAAGTAGCAGAAGCGACAACCTATCGTGTTTTACAATAAATATACTCACTGAATATGTCTCTCTTACAACAGGTTTTGAAATGACAGAGCCTATGATAATACAACTAAATCTAAGGCAAAGAGTTCTTAGACATGACACCAAAAGCACAATTCATAAAAGAAATATTGAGGAAACTGGACTTCATCAAAATTTAGAACTTTTCCTCAGTGGAAAATCCTGCTAAAGAAGATGAAAAACAATCTACAGTCTGGGAGAAATAGTATATCCAATAAAACACAAACTAGTATCTAGAATATAGAAAAGATTCTTAGAACTCAACAGTAAAAAAATCTAATTAGAAAAAAGGCAAAACATATGAATAGACATTCAGCAAAGAAGTAATATAGAAGGCAAATAAGAGCATGAGAAGATGTTCAACCTTGTGAACCAGCAAGGATGCTGCAGTATATGTGGATGCTGCAGTATATGTTAATACTGCAGCATATGTTAATACTGCAGTATATGTTAATACTGCAGCATATGTTAATACTGCAGCATATGTTAATACTGCAGCATATG
>NW_003852441.1:4008849-4022423 GCF_000181295.1 Otolemur garnettii | reverse complement strand
ATATGTTAATACTGCAGCATATGTTAATACTGCAGCATATGTTAATACTACAGTATATGTTAATACTGCAGCATATGTTAATACTACAGTATATGTTAATACTGCAGCATATGTTAATACTACAGTATATGTTAATACTGCAGCATATATTAATGCCATGGAGTACTGCTCAGCCATCAAAAGGAATGAAATCCTGTCATTTGCGGCAATTTGGACAGAACTGGAGTCCTTTACCCTGAGTGAAATATCTCAGGAATGGAAACCAAACACCACATGTCTCACTAACAAGTGGGAGCTAAATGGTGGGCACACCAGTTCGTAGAGTGGGGCAAAGGACACTGGGAACTCAGGTGGGGAGGGCTGGGAGCATGGGGAGGGCAACACTTACCCACGGTGAAGGGCACACTGAAAGCCCTGACTTCAGCATTATACAAGTCACTGATGTAACAAGAACACTTTTACCCCCTAATATGTATTTTGAAATTAAAAAATAAAATTTTTTGAGACAGAGTCTCACTCTGTTGCCCCAGGCTAGCATGCAGCAGCATCAGCCTAGCTCACAGAAACCTCAAACTCTTGGGCTCCAGCTATTCTTCTGCCTAAGTCTCCCAAATACCTGGACTACAGGTGACCACCACAACACCCGGCTAATTTTTCTATTTTTAGCAGAGACAGGGTCTCGCTCTTACTCAAGCTGGTCTGAAACTCCTGAGCTTAAGTGATCCTCCAACCTCAATTTCCCAGAGTACTAGGATTACAGGCATGAGCCACTGTGCCTGCCCATTAAAAAATATTTAAAAACAACAAAAAAAGTAAAAGTAGAGTTCCAGTTAAAATTTGGCCATAACAAGGCAAGAGTTGGCTAGGTAAAAGTCTGCTTGTACATCCAATGGCCTACTTCTCTGGTAATACAGGCTACTTTAATTCAGGATGTATGGACCACATCTGACTCTTGATTCCTGAGCCTGTGGTCCTACCACTCTGGGAGGCCAAGGCAGGAGGATCACTTGAGCTCAGGAATTCAAGAAACTAGTAGATGAACAACTACAGACTCAAACGAGGAAAACACAACTTAATTCAAGAAGGGGAAGGAGGAAGAGAGAAAAGGGGTTCAGTAAGCTTCCACCTAACAGGTACAGTGTAAGTGGGGTATGGCAGCACAGCTCGTGGGTGAAGGACTCAAATACAACCCAGACTTTTCCTAACAAATGCAATGTAACCTAATCATAGCTACCCTTATATTAACCGGGGGGGGGGGGGAACATCTCTATAAAAAATAAAAAAGTTACCTGGACATAGTCGCATATGTCTATAGTTCTAGCTACTCAGTGGGCTGAGGCAGGAGGATCCCTTGAAGCCAAGAGTTCAAGACCAGTCTAAGCAACATAGCACAATCCTGTCTGTAAAGAAAAAGAGAAAAAAGAAAATGAACTGGACATGGTGGCATACTCCTGCAATCCCAGTTACTCAGGGGGCTGAGGCAGGAGGATGGCTTGAGCCCCAGAATTTGAGGCTACATGGAGCTAAGATCGTGCCACTGCACTCCAGTCTAGGTAACAGAGCAAGACCCTCTACAAAAACAAAACAAAGTGAAACAGCAATGATGAGTTCATAGGACTCTGTAATATTTTTGCAACTTCCTCTGGATCCATAATTATTGCAAAGTAAAAAGTTACCTCAGAAAGCTAAGTCTAAAAGCAATTAGGCCAAAAACCAAGATAACGTGATTCAATGCCACGGAAATGTTGATTGTCCAGCTCTCCAGAAAAAGAGGAAACCACCTGAGTTTTAGTCTTTGCCTATTTCTATGGTGTAAATATTCCTGCTCTAATTCATGGGTGGCTAATTTCAAGCTATATTCCTGAATATCCTACACCTGAGGCTCAGAAGCCACTATGCGCCAGCCCCAGAACACCACTGCCTTCTGACAGAGTTGATCCTTGGACCACCTGCATCAGACTCACCTGGAGGATCTTATTAAAAATTCATATACCTGAGCCCCAAGCCGGAACTACTGAATCAGAATACTGACGGTTCACCTGGGAACATGCATTTATAACAGTTATTCTGATTATCTCTATGCTCACTAGAAGTTGAACATCACTAATAAGAGGAGTAAGTAGCTCGGCTACCGTAGCACAGTGGTTATGGCACCAGCCACATACACCAAAGCTGGAGGGTTCGAACCTGGCCCAGGCCAGCTGAACAACAATGACAACTGCAACAACAACAACAACAACAAAAAAATAGCCAGATGTGGCAGGTGCCTGCAGTCTTGGGAGGCTAAGGTGAGAAAATCACTTAAGCCCAAGAATTAAAGGTTGCTGTGTACTGTGATGCCACACCACAGGGTGACACAGACTCTGTCTCAAAAAAAAGGAATTTTAAAAAGGGAGTAAATGGTACCGTAGCCTCCAATGGTCCAGCGGAAGGAACACCAAGTCCAGACAGAGCAGCAGACCAGATTCCCCACCTTCAATGAGGCAAAAGAGGACTTGGAATTTAGCATGAGATTTTGTCACCGACCAGTGAAAGGAGGGGATCAAAGGCTGACCACACCAGGGGCTATTGAAGCTAGCTAGGTTCCTCTGAACTCCTAAGTATGGTCAGTGCCATTTTTCATAAATGGCTTTTGACTCCATCAAGGGTTTTAGCATGCCTTCCACTTAGTCTTGCTAAGAAAAACCAGAGATTGATTAAAATATTGATGGGAACTTTGTTTTAAAGCTGTCCAACATTTTTTTTTTAATATTTGGTCTAATTCAGTGGTTCCCAACTTTGCTGGTGAGTTTTAGGCTTTTCTTCCCTGCACTGTGACTGCAAGTTGCATTAGAATCACTTGTGGAGCTTTAAGAAACACTGATGCCAGTTGCTTCTCCTAGAGATTTCTGATTTCACTAATGTGGGATGTGGCTGAGGATTTGGGATCAAATTGCCCAGATGGTTCTGTTGTGCAGCCAGGGCTGAGAACCACCACCTGCTTCTTACTTAATCTGGTTAACTGCCACATTTTGTTCCCTTAAAATCAACATTTTACTCTTTTTGAGTAGATAACATAATTACAAATTTTATAAATCAAAACTATATTAAAAATATGTAACAAGAAGTCTCGCTCCTACTCCGATCATTTGTGCCATTTTCATCCCTCCCACTCACACACCTACGTATTTTCTTCCAGAATTTCTTTGTTCAAATCCCACATATGCTAAAATATGTGTGTAACAGATTTCTATTTGCATAAACAAACTCCAAGAAGATAATATAAAGCCACAAATACACACATACACAATACATTATATAGAGAGATAATTTATAAATACACATATGCATAATATATTCATATGTGTATATAAATTTCTAGGAATTAGCACAAAACTTTAGACTAGATGCAGTTATAGAACACATTTTATATACAAATGTGCAGGTTTCCAACCTTATAGTATCTCCTTAGAATTTATCTTGTACAATGAACTGGACAATTTAATTCACTCAGCCATTGTTAGGTCCCGTGTCTATTCGGTCATAGGTATACAAATGGCAATCACAGTGCAGGGAGAGGAACCTAAACCTCACCAACAAATATCATATTGGGGGTCGGGGGTGTGGAAAGGGTAAGTGTATATGTATGTGTGGAGGCTGGTAAACTCCACAGTTCCTGAGTAAACTATGAAAATTAAGTTTCTAAGCTTGAAAATCATAGGAAAAACTTTCACACTCGTTCTTTCATCTGAACCGACACTTAGACAATACCTGCCCTCCCTAAGACAGCCCCTTGGTTTTATCCCCCTCTTTACAGCATCTCCAAGCGGTAGTCTGAAAAGATGTTTCTGAGTAAACAGGTATTTTGCCTGAACCCTAAACAAGAGATGTCAGAGTTAGGCCAGTTATTATCCCCAAGCCAAGTTTTCTAAAGCCTACATCATGTTCTTTTGTTCTCAGTTCAATCCAGCCAGCATTTTCAAGATTGAGAACTTTCATGTAAAAATACAGGTTTTACACACAATGTGTTAACAGCAGACAGCACCACAGTCTGCTGCCCATGGTCGGCTGTGCTCCTCGGGCTACATGCTAGCCGCATCTGGAGTGCCGCCATTCTCACCAGCCACCCTGGCACTCGGCAGTACACCTGCTCTGTACGCCTGCTTCTGTTACCTGCCTGACCCATGGCAGGCTGCTGAGTTCCCTCCACTCTCCATGGGCGTGTTCACTGAAGAATCCATCATCACACTGTGTGGAGCAGGGTCAGAGCCAAGGGACCAGCAAGTACCAGGCGAGAGAGGATGTTCTCTGTTTTGCCCCTTTGCAAAGCCTTGCTCGCATCAACATTGACCCCACTAGCCTTTTCCAGGTTCCTCCATGTTTACAACACCCAAAGGATCAAATCCCAATTGCAGTGGCGAACTCCAATCACTGGAGCAGTTTGTAAAATTTACTTTGAGGATGCTCACACGTGCCACTCCGGGGCTGATTTAACACCGGCCGTGGCATCTAATGGCCCTTAGTGATTAGTATCAGTCATTTGTTCAAAGTTAACAGCCCCAGAGTGACAGCCATAGATAAATTAACAACATTAGAAAAACACTAAAGCCAGCATTTATAGAGTGGATCATTGAAGAATATGATAGCAATACAGATCATTTCTGCTTACGGTACACTATTAATGAATTATATGTTGAAGTCATTTTTACCCAGTACCTTTTTAATTGTTCCAAAGTCGTCCATATTTATCTTGATTAAAAAACAAACCAACTCCTGAAGACATTAATGGGTTTTATGTGCTTAGAAGTGAATATTATAAGCAGATGGAGGATGTGAGTGGGGTGGGAGAGAGAGGGCTGGGCATTGTATTTCCATCCAAGCATTTTGTTACAATGAATCCAAGGTGTTGAGTAATGGGCTGCTATAAGTTAGAGGACTGTTTACCTCATACTGTCTGCCAAAGAAGTGTAGCCAAATCTGGGCTATGCCTTTTCTCTACTCAGCCTGCACCTTGTTAAAGAGACACACCATGGAGAAGCAAGCGTGGCCGCACACTCTTGCCTTAACCCCTGCTTGTGAACTGTTAAGGTCAAAATTATGACCACTGAGAGTCCATACTTACACATGGAAAAACCAAGGAGTTTATTCTTATCAGGCATATGTTTGGGTCTCTCTCATGAGAAAAGCAGAACAGTGGGGAGTGGCCCCTAAACAAAGGCCAGGGAAACTTTTATACACTTTCTCGTAAAGTACTATGGGTTGCAATAAAATGCTGAAGAAGATAGCTGAGGAAGAAGCTAGTGTCTGGTCACTCATTGGTCACTAGGGAGGTCTTGGGGTTCTGATAGGCTAACTGCCTCTCTGTGGTTGGGGTCTTAGCTGGGGTGGAGGTGTGTGAACTTTTGATTGGTTG
The DNA here is from genome assembly GCF_000181295.1 of Otolemur garnettii. Taxonomy (NCBI): domain Eukaryota; kingdom Metazoa; phylum Chordata; class Mammalia; order Primates; family Galagidae; genus Otolemur; species Otolemur garnettii. The sequence goes on along the minus strand of NW_003852441.1, from coordinate 4,017,031 downwards.
CTGCCACCTGGGCTGTATACCTGATTTGATTTATGACCTTGGAGCTTCCTGCAACCCCTGCCTCCTCCCCCTTCTCCTTCCTGTCTTCCATCTTCCCCAGCTCTTTTATCTTTTTCTATTCTTGCCACTACCATCGCTATTTAAAGGCAAAGCAAGGAAAATAATAATAAAAAATAGGTTCATAGCCGCTCCCTCTCATGAACCATTTATAAGGAGTTAGTATTTAATTCCTTTTTGGACTTGGTTATCTTAGCAGAAAAATTTAAACTTCTGTGAGGAACAATAGAGATTAGAGGTCTCATTTCTGAAAAGCAAATGTTAATTTATGCCATTTATCTGGGATAAAGCAATAGCATCACTTAGAAAGCTGTAGAAGTGGAAGGAGTCTACTCCCCAGACTTGGTGGATGAGGGACTTGTGACCAGATTATTTACACACACGGAGCCAGAAAGGTGGGCTGTGAAGCCTGTTGAAAGGTCACATCCCCAGCAACTCACAGGTCTCCCCTCCCTCAATATTCCAACATCCTCCCACAACACAGGAAGGAGGAGCAGCATTACCCTCACGGCACCCGGTTGGGACTTACCTACTATAAAAAGATGAGATAGTAAAACATGCATTTTATGACCAGTTTGGGGCTCAGCACAGTCTCCCTACAAGACATCCCCTTCCTGAGGGAGGGATCAGGTAATGGAGAGGAGCTCCAGCAGTGTAGCTAGTAGGACTACTAGCTCAAAACCAGTTGTTTTGAGAACTATCAAGTCCAGGTAACCCCTTGTTTATTCCCATCAATGTTGACCACCAATGGCCTAAGAACGAAACCATTGCTGGAATTGCTTAAAAGAGCTCCTATGTGTTGTTTCTGCGATTTCAAACGCTGCCTAGCACATCTTCCGTTGCTGCCTTGCTCTGTGACGTTGAGTGGCCCTTCTTCAGAATCTGTTTCTCTATCTGCAGCCACAGAATGACAGATTTAATTTAGAAGATCGTTACAGTGACTGAGCTCTCACAGTGGTGGACCACCCATGATCTGTGATGGCAGCTGTAATGCGGAAAGGGGCATGAAACCAGGAAGAGTCTGCTAACAAAGAACTTGACCAAGGCCACACAATGTGTTAACAGCAGGCTGGGACAACGACCAGACCTGCAGGCCCTTGCACACAGAGCTGAGACAGAGGTCCTCCTGCTCTGAAGGAGGTGTGTTTACTCTCCACGTGGAGCCACAGCGGGGAAGAGCACAGAAAATGTGGAGGGAAAGTCAGGATCTCACTTACCACGCCAATCTACTGCTGTGGACTGCAGGTCTTTGGGCAAACCTCACACCTCTCAGTAAAGTGAGCAGGCACAGGAGACAATCAGGGACACCCGACACTTTCCTACTTGCAAACACAAAAGCCCTCCGGGGCACAAAGCAAGCTGGTGTCAGACCAGAGAAAATTACTCAGCAGCCATGCTGAGCGCTTCTTTGTGTCAAAGACTAAAATGAACTAAACTCGACTCAATGCAGCCTCCATACCTTGAGTTCCTATTTAACCACCTATAATCTAACTTGGCAGCATAAACTCAGAGTTTAACTCTATAGAGTTGTTGTAACACTTAGCTGAGTCTCAGCCAATCACAGGCTGCCACCTATCAGACCACACCCACAAAAGGACATATCCTGGGAACCAATGGAGCTGGGCCTGTCCTGCACTTCCGCTTCCTGCGTGTAAATGCTGCCGGCTAGAGAGCAGCTCTCCAAACCGTTTCTGGTTCTGGGGGCTGTTGGGTTCACAGACTATTCTTTGCTCAATTAGACTGCTTAGTTTATCTAACGTTTTTCTTTTAAAATTAGCTACTCTGCCTTTTTAAACACTAGGGGCCAAATAAAATGTTCACCAGAGACTCTTCCGTGGCTCACAAGGGAAACACCAGTGCTCTCTCTCTACTAAAGCATTTTGGCTGGCGAGTCCTGGGCGAACGTCAGGAGGGGAGTCCTCTGCCCTCAGTCATCTTATTCACTGTGAGCATCCCAGCCAACTGCAGGAAAGAAATGGGACAGAGGGACGTGTGACTACAGCAAGCACCGATCCCAAAGACCCCAGGGGTAGGGGACACGTTTATGTGAGATCTGGGCCAACCAAACTAGACAGACTCCTGTAGAGAGACAAGCAGATGCTTCAACACTGGTGAAATAACAAAAGGGTGCAAGGCTGACACCTCTCACACGTGGGTGTCATACCCTCGACTTGACCCTGGATCTTCCAAAGACTTATGTGCAAAACTAATACCCATTAGATATAAAGAGGGCAGGGATGGGGGAGGTGAGAGAGAGAACTTAGAGCAAAAGGAGGAAAAACTAAAACAAAAAAAAAAATTCATGAGATGAAAAATATAAGTGAAATAAAAAGAAAATAAACAAATGAACATTCACAAAATGATTACTCAGAACTGAGACACACACAAGTATAATGTTAAGGAAACTCCCCAATCCCCTATGTACTACCAAAGTCACGTCTATATTCAGCCCAAATTAGACTCTGAAGCCTCACACTGTTTACCAGCAAGAATTCCCCTCTCCAGAAATGCTCCCTAGGACTGCAGGTGCTAAAAATCACTCTCTCACCCTGTAATTAGGTTGTTTCTACATGTTTCTTTGTGTGTTGTCTGAGCTCCCCCATGGAACTGTACATTCTATAAACCAGTGGAACTCCTTTCCTCGTCCAATACTCCTAGGCCTATGAAGACAGTACTAGTCCTCAGGAGGTATTTATGGAATAATTATGAATGCTTGGATGAATGAATGACCCCTCGCTGCTGCCTGAGGCCCCTTCCTCTCCTGCAACCCTACACCCACCCCGAGCACTGTTACTGATCTCTCTGCAACAAATCCTCCTGCAGTCTAGGCAGTGTGAACGAACCCAGGGCTCTGTGGTCTCCACTAGCTGGTCTGGGAACCACATGCTTCCATGCCTGTGCTGTGCCAGAGACCAGCCCTGCCACCAGGAGTGCTGTCTGTGTTGCAAAGTCCAGCTGCCTGACTAGTCTCTGTAAGTTGCCCCCCTAGGACTGTTGTTCCTTAACACAGTCTGGGCTTGGCCACCACCTCCGCCCCCCCTGAGATCCACCGGGTGTATCTTTACAACCTAAGCATTATGGGGCCAATGGTCCTGGTTTTAGTTCCCTTTAAGGAGGGAGGTCCTACAGAAACTGATGGAGGCAAATGAGGAACAGGCAGGGTCTCAGTGGCACTTAAGACCTAAATGAAAATGGAGAAGGTAGGAGAGAGGCAATGGCTATTCGAACAACAGCACCTGAGTCTCTGTCACTGGTTCAACCAAACTAGATGGATCATGACAGGAACGCCAGGATTTCTGGATAGAGCAACTGCAAGCAGTCTTTAGAGAGAAGCAGCTGCCACCTCGCCCTGAGAGTCTCTCTGTACACGGTGGAACAACAGAAAGAACGTGGATAATACCAACGGGCTTTGGCCACCATGTGGGCCTGGCGGTAGAAGAACAGGAGGTGTGCTCTCCAGTGTTCATGTCGTATCACTTAACTCCCCAGTCTTCAACGACCTGGGCCAGGCGGAAAGTAGCCAGACCCCATTGCTGTAAAATGCTCCAATGAACATGCTCATTTCCATTATTCAAATTCAACCCACAATTCACAAGTTGTCACTAAAACAGAGGGTTGTCCTATTCTTGGTGTCTCCAGAGGGACCCCCGATATGTGGATTCCCCTCTTCCCACTTCTGTGCTAAATAAGTTGTGAAATAGAACAAAGAGTAAACATGAATACAAAAATTATCCCTGTTATTATTGATAATGGACAGATTGGAGAACATTTTTTAGTGTGAGAGCTCAGTGGGCTTCCTAACTGAATCCCGGAGTTATGTGGACTTACCCACCGACTGCTAGACCAAGCAGGCCTCTCCCCTCCTCTATCCTGCAGGTTGGTAAGGCCCACACTCAGGTAAGGCTTAGGTGTAAAACATTGTAGCTGACTGCAGGCAGTGTACCCTGATGTTATTTTCAAACTTGAATCATGTAAAGTCACTTCATCCCTTCAAAGGAAATGAGTCCAGCAAAGCTGGTTACCCTACGAAAAAATTTCTTCCCTGAGAGTTGAAGCAGAAGAGACATTTTCCACCATACTTGCCCTGTCTGATGAGTCTTGGTAAGCCACCTTATTGGCTGTCTTCAGCTGAGCAGAGCCCTGGCCTACAAGCCCTTCTCTTGTCTTGTGGATTGGGTGGCTCCCTTCAACTCTCTGGGCACTGGATTCATCACCTGCAGCAACAAAATGATGGCTTTGAGCTAGGTACCCAATTTTGTTAGCTCTAATGTGCTGTGAATGAGATGGGCTTTTCTCACCTCTGAGCCACATTGGAATTCACTCAGCAGAGAAAGAACAACTTATGGAGGGAACTATGGGTTTTACCTTAGCACCTTCCCTGAAGAATGCCAGGGGTCCTTAGCCCTCCCAGGACTTGGCTGTAAGCAGAGCGATTGCTCAGCCAACTCCATGGATCAAGTTCTCATCAGCTTTCTGCTGTGGGAGTCCTGAGCCCTGCCTGCCACATCAGCAGGCTCTGCGATGAGGAGAGGATACAGGTTGACATTTCTCCGCTCTTCCTGGCGGCGCCTCCCTGACAAGGTGAGTGCATGCTGTGCAGTGCAGGTCAGGTCCCAGCTCCAGAGAGCCCAGACCTGAGCCTTACCCCACTGCTTTCAGGAGCATTAGTTTACAGGTGTGAGATTTCATTTTGCACCATCACTGAATTTCCAAACAGCAAGATCTCACTTCCTATTCAAACTAGGAGTTCCAGTTTTTAGGACTAAGATAAGTAACCAGCCATTTAGTTTTGTCTTAGCACCAGTCCTACATAAAAAGCCACTTACAATTAATTCTATGTAACACAAGGTTATAACAAGAATGTTCTTGTTTCAGCTTCTATCTTGAGGATGTGTGTGTGTGTGTGTGTGTGTGTGTGTGTGCGTGTGTGTACATATGCATATGTGCTCTGGAGTTGATTTACCCTGGACAGGTGAGTTGCACATTTATAAACTGAAAATGACTTACAAGTGAAAAATGCATATTGACTCTGTCTTACAAACTGCAGAAGTGAAACTCAGCTGAATATTATTCTTCAGTAGAACTTTGAAGGCTATCATCTGCCTCTAATTGATTTTAAGATGCAAGGATTTATCAAAACCTTGAAAGTATGGTTGAAAACATATCATTTATCAAATGTAGACACGCGTTTCAAAAGGTTGCAAAGTAACTACATCATCTGAAATGGATAACTAAGCATTTCCAGGAAATTAACTTTGTCAAGATATTGACAAGGTTTCACATGATATTCTGTCTGTTTGGGGGATATTTCACCACTTTCATCCCTTCCATTTCCACCTAACTTCAGGTGCTGGGGCTTTGCCTTCTAAACCATCGTTGCTCAGCTGGGTGCTAAGGACTCCTACTGTTTCAGGGGATTTAACAAGCTCTTTAAAAAGGCAGCAAGAGGAGAATTGGGCAGAAGGTCAATTTGGATGGGCTTGACAAAGCCAGGAGGCCCAGGCTGGCGACGCACAGTGGATGCTCAGGCATCTGGGGAAGGACGCCTCACCACAGGGCTACAAAACTGTGCTCCTCCCGAGAATGTTGTGCAACGCTGTACTCATGGGCAGGTGAGGAATGAGATAGCTTCCCTAGGGCCCCTGAGATTCCCCTGGGCTTCCACTGCCCACAAACACCAGGCAGCATGCCATCCAGACAGGCTAACCCCAGCAAGGCACTCTGGTCCCAGGCTTCCCAATTTCCACAAAGGCCAAGGCCTGCCCGCTCCTCACTCGGGATCACCTTCTTCTGGCATGCCCAGGTAGCCTGGCTTCTTCCAGAAGATTTTTCTGGTCTGTTGTTAAAGCTTAAACTTCACACTGTGCTTCCTTGGGCCTTCACATTTGATTCTCAATTTTAAAGTCAAAAATAAAAAGCAAAAAAAAGTTTTTCTTTTTACATTCTCACTGTAACAAATTACATGCCATTCAAGGTGACGTTGATATATATGACTGATTAAAGGACAAGTCACAAGAAAATGAGGGAAAGAAATGCAAAGAAATTAAAATGCTAAGGATGTATGCAGACTCATTTGAGTTAAATGTTTCAAGTATATTTTACCAACTTAACCATTTAAACTGTACATATAAGTGTGAATTTTTGTTGTTTCTTTTTTGATAAAAATTTTCCCTTTCTATCTTTTTTTTAAGAGGGTCAGCTCTCTGTTTTTAAGTTTCTTTTTTTTTGAGCATTTGGTAGAGCGCCGTGGTGCCACAGCTCACAGCAACCTCAAACACCTCCAAGCGATTCTCTTGCCTTAGCCTCCCAAGTGGCTGGGACTACTGCAAGTGCCTGCCACAATGCCAGCTATTCTTGGTTACAGTTGTCATTGTTATTTAGCAGACCCAGGCCGGGCTCAAACCTGCCAACTTCAGTGTATGTGGCCGGCACCCTACTTACTGAGCTATATGCATCAAGCCAGTTTTTATGTTTCTTATTATATACTTAACAGGATTTTCTGTTTTAATTTTTGATTTCTTATTTCACCATTTACCTGTCACTTAGTCTCTATAAATAATTTCTCCACTCATGGCTTAGCACCATAGCTCAGTGGTTAGGGCACTGGCCACATACACCCAGGCTGGCAGGTTCAAACTCAGCCTGGGCCTGTTAAACCATGACAACTACAACAAAAAAATAGCTGGGTGTTGTGGCAGTGCCTGTAGTCCCAGCTACTTGGGAGGCTGAGGCAAGAGAATCACTTAATCCCAAGAGTTTAAGGTTGCTGTGAGATGTGACACCACAGCACATTATTGAGGGCAACAGAGTAAGACTCTGTCTCAAAATAATAATAATTTCTCTATTGAGAAGGCAAAGCACTTGATACTCACTTTCTCAGCTTCCCTTGCAGCTAGAGTGGTCATGTGACCAAGCCCTGGCAAATGAGAAAAATAGAGATGGCTCTGAGGAGCTTCTGGGAAATATTTCCTTCTGTTATGGAGAGATCCACCCAGGAGTGCCTTCCCACCATCCTTGTGGCCTTCTTCCTTCCTGTTTTTGGAAGCAATTCCCATATGAACAGGATGCTTGGAGTAGCAGCCGCCATATTGCTTCCATGAACAGATGTGACTGAGACCAAAAAGTCAAACTGATAAGGACAGAAAGGTCAAAAGTTAGACGGAGCCTTGGTAGCATCATTGGGCCCCTGAATCAACCTGCAGTCCCTTCCTCCCCAATTCTTGTGATATGACATGAGCAACGCTTTCATGTGTTAAGGCGCTGTGACTCAGGAGTCTTGTGACTTGCAGGTAAAAACAATCTCACAGACACTCTCACTCATGTTTTCTTTTAGTTCTCTGGGCGTGTGTGTAAAGGCATAAAGGGATGTTTTATTTAATCAAAATCCATTTAGGATTTTTTTTTCTATTATGATTTTTTATAAACAGTTTATATATTTTTCCATGAATTTTTATTCAATGCTTCACATTTTCATGTTTTAAAATCTCACATTTAACAATCATATATTAAATTCTTATCTGCATCAGGATCTCATTAAGCCTCAAATTCCTCATTAATAAAATTATGACGATAATAGTACTTACCACATTAGGTTGAAAGACAATGCTTATGAATTTCGAAGCCCAGAATCTGTCATATAGTAAATATAACTGTAGGATAGCTCTTGTTGTTATTCATTGTCATTTTTACTGTCCTGTGATTTCTAGCTGTAAGACTCTGCATTGGATTCATTTTCTTTGTTTTCCATCTTTGGCTGAACATTGTCATTAAATACTGCTTTTAATTCTAATGGTAGTTAGCTTTATGCTTGGCGAAATTACGTTTAACATCTTTTTCTTTAACTACAAAGTCAAGAATGGTAATTTTTTTGTTTTATTGTATGGGATTCATTGAGGGTACAAAAACTTAGGTTACACTGATTGCGGTTGTTAGGTAAAGTCCCTCTTATAATTGTGTCCTGCCCCCAAGATGTGTGCCATACACCATAACTTCCTCCTCTTCTCTCCCTGATCCCTCGTTCCCCTACCCCCCACTTGTATTAGATCATCTATTGCCTTCAAATTATAATTGATTACATTGGACTCTTTTTTTTTTTTTTTTTTTTTTTTGAGACAGAGCCTCAAGC
>NW_003852441.1:3984929-4008734 GCF_000181295.1 Otolemur garnettii | reverse complement strand
GGCTATTTTTTGGTTGCAGCCGTCATTGTTGTTTGGTGGGTCCGGGCTGGGGATTCAAACCCGCCACCTTAGGTGTACGTGGCTGGTGCCTTAGCCGGTTGAGCTATAGGCGCCGAGCCACATTGGACTCTTGATTCTCCATTCTCATGGTGCTTTACTAAGAATGTGTGCCACCTCCATCCACGTTAATACAAAAGATGTACAGTCTTCATCTCTTATAATGGCTGACTCACATTCCATGGCATATGTATACCACAGCTTGTTAATCCATTCCTGAGTTGATGGACATTTAGGCTGTTTCCACGTTTTGGCAATATTTGCAGGGAATCAATCTGACCAAGAGTTGATAACTAGAATCTACAGAGAACTCAAATTAATCAACAGAAAAATAGTAAACAATCCCATGTACCTCTGGGCAAGAGATATGAACAGAATCTTCTCTGACAATAACAGATGAATGACTAACAAACATTTGAAAAAATGTTTATCCCTGATCATCAGAGAAATGCAAATCAAAACCACCCTGAGATATCACCCAGTGAGAACAGCCCCCATCACAAAGTCTCAAAGCTACAGATGCTGGCACAGATGTGGAGAGAAGGAGACACTTTACATTGCTGGTGAGACTACAAACTAATGCAACCTTTTTGGAAGGAAATATGGAGAATCCTCAAAGAACTTACATTAGACCTCCCATTTGATCCTGCAATTCCATTGCTAGGTATCTATCCAGAAAGAAAAAAACACACACATCATTTTATCACAAGAACATTTGCATGAGACTGTTTATCACAGCTCAATTTACAATCACCAAGACCGATGGCATTTTTAGCCTTTTCTATTCCTAACAATCAATTTAACACTTTTTAAAATCCCATACTTACCTATTGCTTGCTTCCATTTCTTACCTGCTACATTTAGTACGTAAAGTCTGCAATTTCAGACCAATGTTATCAAAAATAATATTCTTTTGTCTTAAATACCTTCTTCACATTTAATTTTTGACATTTGTATTATTTAGTTTAGAAATCAGATCAAACAACTTACTTTAACTTGAATTCATGTCAATTTGCTCTGAATGCTTTATCATCAACACTTGGTCTCTTTTATCAAGATCATGTGCCATCGTGAGGCTCCTTTTTGCTGCTTCTCACAGATGGTTCCAGCATATTTTAAATAACCTTCTTTAAGAATGTGTTCTTAAGAATGTCTTCCTATTCCCCTTTATATATTAAGAAAAACTTTGAATCACAAAATGGAAGAAAAAGGTAAGAGCTGTGATTAGGTAGATAGCTCAGATGACGGGATTATGCTGATAAGGTACCGGCTCTGGGAAGCGTTGGAAGGATTTGGATTTTTACTGCAAAAACCCAGAGGAGTCATTGGAGAGTTTTGAGATGAGGGATGGTTATAATTTTCATTTTTAAATGACCATTCTGGCCACTGGGATTACAATGGGCAAGAGGCTATTATAATTATCCAAGCCGGAGATGAAGCCACATTGGAAGCAGGGCCGTTTCTGAACATGCTGTGAGGACAGAGGCAACAGGATTTTCTAATGGGTTTGATGTCATGTATGTGAGACAGGATGAGCTTGACTCTGAAATTTGGGTTCTAAGTAACTGAAAGAATGGACCTTCCATCAGCTGTGATGAGGAAGACCATGGCAAAGCAGGTTTTAGGGAGGGGGCGTCTGAGTCCGAGATGTCTATTAGATATTTAAGTAGAGCTGCTAGGTGGGCGTTTGGATACATAGCCCAGTGTGTGGAGGAAAGCACTGGATTGGAGACACTTACTTGGGAATTAAAGCATGTAGATGGTGTTTCAAACCATGAGCCTAAGTAGACTCTGACAGTATTCTGTATAGCCCTTTAGACCTATTTGAGTGAGTAATGCTTTGATTTTGGTTTTGGTTTTGTGAAGACACTAGGTTCACAAAAGAGGAGAATTTTTGTGGATCTTGACCCCATTTACTGCCATTTCAGAGTCTGCAGAATCCTTTCTCCCACCCGCAGTGGGAGTGCAGGTCCCCATGCACTGGCCCCAATGACAGGCACACACCTACTACAGTCCTGCTGGGCACAGGCGGTCATCTGTCTCCATCCCTCCTGCTGGATACTCTGGCGCTTCCGATAAAGTCCTTACATGCCACAGTCCAGTGTGTGCTGCCCCAGGTCCCTGCACCTCATTGACAAGCCCTCCGTCCCTGCTTTCTTTCCTTGTTTTTAGTTTTTAATAAAATTTCCTGGAAGTTATTTCTTTGAGAATTACAAAAGGTTAAACCTGTATAGTTAATAGATTTCCTTCCCAAAGTCAGAGCCTGAGGTAAGACAGGAGCTATCTTTGTTCCAGGGGAAATATCATTATTCATGAGGTAAAACCTGGTTGCTTATTCTCCCTTAGGACCAATCTATTAATACCCTGCCCCACATTCTGGAATTGGGTTGTCCATCTGGCTGAGTTTTAGTCTTACTCTGTCTTCAAAAAATACTTTAGTACAGGGATGTTCAGTCTGTGACCCGCAGGCTGCGTGCTGATTTGGTATGAATTTGTTTTTGGTTTGTTTGTTTGCTTGTTTGCAAACCAGCTTCCATTAGAGTTGATGTATATACTGTGTGGGCCACGACAACTTATGTTCTTCCAACATACAGCAGAGGAAAACAGAAGGTTAGACACCCCTGCTTTAATGGGAAACTAAAAGACCCCCAAGAAACGCTAGTCAGATGCCTTTTTAACACCATTTCTATTGCAGAACAAAGTCATATTACATCTACTTCATGTTAACACTGTAAATTTCTAACTCCTCTCACCAAGGCCATCCTGCTAAAATCAACAGAAAAATGCCAGACAGCTAATAGTTAGTTTCTTCTCTCAGATCCCTGGGCATTTTATAAACTATCTCATTTATCTCTCCAGCTACAAATAACAATCAGTTCTCTCTTGGGATTTGGCTCTCCATGGGGGCAAGTTTGTATACATTTTCCCAACAAGGTATAAATATCATTGAAAAGAGAACTTTTCAATCTCTAAAGACACACACATGAACACCCAATGTAAACAATCTAAAATTAGACAATTCAAATGGTTGTGGGGATTTGGCCTGTCTCTCATTTTTCCCTCCCCTCAGCACCCCTACTTCAATAATTAACATTTATTGCTTCCTATGTCACCCATAGTGAAGTTGCCTGCAGCGCCATCTTCCTTTACTCCCTCAGAGCCCAGAAAAAGCAGAACACTCCTATGCTACTCATTCTTGGACTGTTGACACCAGAAGATGAAAAAAAAAAAAACAGGAAATAAGTTATAGTCACACTTCATGGTCCAATACACAATTCCTATAGTGCTTTGTTGTCTGCAAAATGCAAACTGAGCCCAATAAATAAAAGACTAACAGATGAGGAATTCATGATGAGAGTTCATGCTTCATCAGAGACTGCTAGGGGTGTTCAGGAATTGGGGGTACGTTGCTAGGGAAGAAATGTACCTTCATTTGCTTAGAGAAGTCACTTAGAGAAGAAATCGCCAACCTCCAGGATATATAGCTGAGAAAGGTGGTAACAAAGGAAAACAAAAGCAAGGTCACAGCAGCACAGAGGTCAGGGCAGCAGGGGACAGGGCACTCTCAGATCACAGGTGTAGACTTTTCTTCCTCTGAAACCGTTCTTTTTTTTTTTTCTCACTCTCTTCCAAGAGAGTGGCTTTGATTATCACCTGTAAGGAGATGAATTGCCCCATTCCAGCTCCAGGCGGGACCTCTCCCTTATTTCCATACTCCTGCTTCATCAGCCCTGTTGGATGTCTCAAAATCCCCTAGGAATCAAAATAAGCAAAAGTGAACCCCTGCCGTGTCAGTCGGCATCTTGATGGGAAGAAATGGCACCTCGCAATGGAGATAATTCAGAAGACTTCAACAAAAATGTTAGTGAAAGGACTATTTGCTGTGGTGTCGATAAGGCTAAAGGAAACCACCGGGACAGTGAGCCTGGGGAGTGAGCTCCGACATCACCTCTGCCATGTGACTTCCTCACCATTGCCAGAACTCGAGCAGACAAAAGGAAATACGTCAGCCTGTTGAGAAGCAGTCCATAGAGGTCAGCCTCCCAGGGCTCAGATAGGGGTGTGAAGGGGGTGGAAATAAGGGACAAAGGAACACTCTCTGGCATGTGGCCCTCCCAGCCTTGCCTACTCGGGGAATGACACCATCATCCATCCGATCCAACCAGAAACTTAGACTTTTCTGGACATTCTCTCTCCATCATCCTCCATATCTAAGCCATCACATGCCCTAGTTGAACTCAGAGCAATCTGGCCTCAACTATTTCAATGCAACTGCTTCAGATTTATTTTATTGTTATTTTTATTTGTTTTATAAATGAAAGGTAAATGTATATTACTGGAAAAGAGAAAAATGTACAAAAGAAAGTCTAGATTCTTTCTCATTGTGCCCTACTTTTAGGATAAAGTTCCAACATTTTTCTCAATACATGACTATTTACTGTGTAGTGGACATACTTTCATAGAAGCCATAAACTGTAAACTAAATATGCTCTCATAGTTGACAAGAAGCTTAGAGAAATTATATACTAATATTAACAAAGATGATGACATTATATTTTACTGCAAAAAATTATAAAAATGATACAATTTTGTGGCGCTTAAATGTTTAATTGTTCGATCTGAATAGAGGAATGAACAAAAACAATATTAACAAAACCAGAACAGTCATCAAGACAAGCCTGGCTTTAAGACCTTTTTACGTTCGATTCATTCTACTGTCACGTAGAATGACAGTAGAATGAGCTTATACACATAAGCTCTTCAATGAGCTGATACACATAAGGACCACTGTAGAAGCCTTGATATCCATCAACAGAGATGGCAGGATAACGTTTGTTTCCAAGGCATTATGTGCCCCTGCAGCAGAGCCTGGGTTAATGTAGAATGCAGTTTCATGCTCAAATGCTTCAGTCATACGTGCGTGTCCCAAGATAAGAATGTCCACATCCAGCCGCCTCTGCAACAGGGCTGAGCTGGCCTGACTCCCCATGGAGTAGCTTGGTGTCCACGGGTCAAACCCATTTTGAACTGTCCAATAGTCACGACTTTCTGTTCTGGATAATTCAGATTCTCATCAAAGTTTCTTCTCTCAATGTGGACATCACCAGCCAGAGTCTTGAGGGAGTCAGACCCCTCTTTGGTGCAAAGGTATCCCGTGCAGAGAATGTGTGGGATCTTTCTCGGCACCACAAGTGTTTTGAGGTTAGCTGGCAAATCCACCAGTGTGGGATGCGTGGATCTCCATCCTGTCACTGGCTCCTCTGTTACCACAACCGCCTGCCCCTGCCCCTTCCCAGGCTCCCTGGCTGCAGAGCCGTATGCGCTGCCCTTTCATAACTCTTATTACCATTGTAATGACACATTGTGGGTACCATTGTCTTACTGGCCTATTTCTTTGCCTTCAACCTATAAACTCTGTCTTAGCAGAGACTGGGATTGTGTTCTGTTCTTCCTCATTTCTCCAGTCACTTGCCACAGTTTCTGGCCTGGACTGGGTGCTGTAGGTTGGATGAGACCATGTTGGAACCACCATGTGTGGATCACACAGTCACATCCTCTCACCATGGGAGGGAGCTGGAATCCTACCAACAGCAGAGAAAGTTAAGCTACTTGTCCAAGAATTCAGATTAAGTTATAACAAAATGTAGCTTTATTATTAACCAAGTGTTGAGTCCTAAGGGTTTTATAAATGTATCCATAGCGATGCTCAATCCACAAACTCAGACATGCAGGAAATACTCATTTATACATAATATTTTCTTTAAGTTCAAGAAAATCTAACATTGAGCCCTGCTAAGTACTGTAGAACTATCCAGTCATTTTGGGATCCCTCATTCCTTTAAGAACTGTAACAGAATCTAGAAGCCTTGTCAGCATGTAGGAATGGTAAGAAGGGCTTCTGGTCTGCTGTTCACCCCAGCCCTGGGGAAATCCCAGCTGTCTCAGTCAGCAGGGCTGTGTGGGGTGTGGGTGCTCTCTGCTTCTGTGCTCCTGCCTGTGAAGCACAGGGATCTGGGCTGGGCTGGGAGCCTCAGAGCCCAGGGTCCAGCCTCCCTACACAACCTGAAAAGAACTTCTCTTATTCCCCACTGTGTTGGGACATCAGGAGGAGATCTGTGGGGGTGTGCTCTCACCCCACTCCGGCTTCTGGCCCCTCTACTGTAGGAACAAACTGATACTCTCTCTCTCCCTCTCCTTCTCACTCTCCCTCTCTCCTGGTAACCTCAAAGAGGACTCCTCAGTGACTTCATAAGAATGCTCAGGATTTAGTAAAACAGAAGCAGGGAAAGGAAGTGGCTTGCAGGCAACTTCTGCTATAACTGAAATCAAAGCTACGAAGCATAAAACAGCTGTTCACTTTGGTGGAACGGGTGGAAGGGAGGGGAAACTGAGGGCAGCCTAAATCTCATAACCGTGTTTCCCCAGAACCCGACTGCCTCACTATACCATTTTATTAAACCTCATGACAAGCTTGAGACTTAATAGTCATCAATTTTTGGATGAAAAAACTGTAACAAAAAAGCTTTAAATAACTCATCCAAGGTAGACCAACCAGTAGGAGGCCAAGGAAGTTTTAAACCGGAAACCTAACTTACCTCAAGCTTCTCTTCTAGCTTTGCGGAAACTGAGGTAGAGAAAAACAGGAGAAAGCTCGGCACATATCAGTGAGAAAGTTCTTCTCGCTTGGGGTAGGGAGTCTAAAATGGAATTTCCTTGGTGTTGAGAAAAGGACAGTACGAAGAAATTTGGGAAGTAAAAAACCAAAACAGAGCTGATTCAATGTGGAAATGACGGAAGAAGGGTGCCTCTGCCTGGCTGGGACTTTGCACCTGTGAGCCATTCCACTGGCTCCAGAAGGAAACACACGTTTTGCAGTAATACTTTTGAGTTGGGATTTTTTTTTAATGGATTCCAAATGAAAACCCTTGTCCTCTTCGTGGGACAATCTCGTGTTTTAATGCCAAAGATTTACTGTTTGATGGAGAAAATGTTGTCAAAATATGGTTCCCATTCCACAGTCATCCGAAAACACATGGGATGGCTATACAGACTTCCTGGACACACACACACGCGTACAGACACACACACACACACGAATAGCTTTCCTAAATAATTTGATGATGACATTTGGAATTGATCTCATACATATTAAACCCTCTGAAAAGTCCATGTCTGTGAAGTGAAGCCTTAAATAGTAAGCTGTTCCCTACAAAGGTCAAATACACCCTCTTGTGGTACAAGGGCGTATTTTATTTCCAGATGATTCTATCCTAAAGCTCATAGATGGTAGTTTGAAGAATAATGAAGACTTGAAAGAAACAGTAAAGTCTATGATGCCTTTACGCTATCATGTCAAAGCCATTTTTTAAAATAGTAATTATATCTGTCTTATAGACCCCTGTAATCTAAAATTCCCAATAGAAAAAAAAATAAAACCAAGGCTCAAAAGACTTGCGTAACTTGTCCAAGGAAACCCAGCTAAGGAGTGGAAAACATGAATGAAATGGATGTCCTGCCTCTCTGTTAATTACCATTAAGAAAATTAATTCAATTATTTTCTACAAATTATAAGGCTTAAGGATGAAGAACTAATAAAACCACTGAAAGGTTAATCCACTCATATAACAGAGTGAGCTACCAAACCAGGAGGAAGGGGTCACCCACCCCGGTGTTGTGAGACCTCCGTCACCCAGTCACTCCCAGGACCTATCCACCAATACGTGTGAGTGCCTTGTATCTGCTATGCTGTCCTAGGAGCTAATGACAGAATAGTGGCCAAGACAGACAAGATCCCTCGAGCATTATGACGTTTACAGTCTACCCGGATGTATTAGTTTTCTGTCACTGTGCAACCAGTTAGTCATTCAGAGGTTTATAACAGTTGTAGCATTTCCCTAGGTCAGAAGTCTGGACAGGATGGGCCAGGGTCCCCATATAAGGCCAAAACCAAGCTGTCAGCTGGTGCTGCTCTCCCCTAGAGGGCCTGGAGGGAAGAATTTACCTCCAAGTTTGTTCCCATTGTTGTCAGAATTTAGTTCCTTAAGATTGTAGGACCGAGGTCCCCAGTTGCTCACTGGCTGTCTGCTGGGGCCTTCTCAGCAACCTCAGCCACTCGTGTGGTTTCTTGCCTCACCTCTCACCTTCAAACCAGCGGTGGCACGTCCAGGCCTCCTCATGCTTTCATCCTTCTAACTCTCCTGGACCACCCAGAGAAAACCCTGCTTTTCAAGGGCCCCTGTGGTGACATTAGCCTCGTCTCCCTTTTGCCCTGTGTCTTGTTATAAACATGGGAATGAGCTCTCATCACATTCCAGCTCCCACCCACCTCAAAGGAGTGGGGGAGGGGCTTATAAGAGCAAAGGTCACTGAGAGTCACTCTTAAAACTCTGCTTCTGAGTTTCCAGAAGATAATGAAAGCAAAAGCATAATTTTTGGGGTTCTGAAGCTTGAGAAGGGAAATAAGTTGGCTGCCCTAACGGGGAGATGGGAATAACAAGAACAAGCTAGCCAAACATCAAAGTGCAAGAAGACTGTTCCAGGCTCAGAGGACAGTTTCCAGGAAGGCCGTGAGATGGGATGGCATTCAGGGCACGCTGACCCTGGGAAGAGGCCAGCAGGGGGCTGTGTGGTGCGAGGTGAGGCCGGGGCTCGAGTCTAACAAGGTAGTGTGGTGCTCTGCAGTCCTCAGAACGGGTCTGGGTTTTATTTTTAATATGCCTGAAAGTTTTAAAAGCCTGAAGCATTTTAAACTCAGGAATAGCATGGTCTCCTCTTTTTTTTTTTTTTTTTTTTTTTGAGACAATCTCACTTTCTTGCCCCTGGTAGAGTGCTGTGATGTCATAGCTCACAGCAGCCTCAAACTCTTGGGCTCAAGCAATCCTCTTGCCTCAGCCTCCCAAGCACCTGGGACCATAAGTGCCTGCCACAACACCTAGCTATTTTTAGAGATGGGGTCGCACTCTGGTTCAGGCTGGTCTGGAAACTGTGAGCTCAGGCAGTCCACCCTCCTCAGCCTCCCAGAGTGCTGGGATTACAGGCATAAGCCACACCATCCAGTTTTCATCTTTATTTTTAAAAGGCATCTTTAGGTGCTTGAACGGAAGCAGACTGTAAAGGAGGAGGAACAGAAGCAGCGTGAGCAGTGAGGGGCTCCCGTGGGTCCAGAGAAAGAGATGAGGGGCCAGGGCTGCTGCGGGTATAACAGAGCTATGATTGACAGAATTCCTTGATAGACTGTTACATTCTTTGTGTGATACACACACACACACATATACATATCAATCACTTAGAACTGGGATTTTGCATGCCTTAATAAAATCAAATGTAATGTCATTTGTTTTGCAGCACCTAAAATAGCAAGAGAATGAACTGGAACCCCGGCAGGAGTGAGCAGAGCAGTCAGCACCTGGGATGGGATTCAATGCAGACGAGACCCTGGCCAGAGAGAGGACACTGCCCACCTGCCCCACGCCTCCAAAGCAGGCATTGCAGAGGGTGCCAGTGGGAAGACGGAAGCCCCCACCCCACCTTGGACATCCTCCTTCAACCTGAAGTTCTGTCTCTAGCTCACAAGGGACAGTGGGATCGAACCTGGCAAAGGACGTTTCAGTTGAAGTTCTCCTTTCCTGTCACTCTGCTCCTGAAAGATTCCCCAGCCTGGTTCCACTCCCTCTGGTTTCTTGCTCTCCTTGGCAACCTACTTCCTGTCTCCTTGTTTTCCAGGTTGGCCCCCAAGCATACACCCCATCCCTGTTCAGGGAGGCAACAAGAAATACCATGCCCTGAGGCTGGACGTGGGGAACCTCTGCTGGGGCTCAGAGTGTTGCACTAGGAAAGCAACGCTCACTGATGTTGTGCACAATCCTCCAGTAACAAGCTGGTTCACACCAAGAACTGCACGAGCTTACTGAAAGCGCCACACCCACTCTGCACTGCCCCTGGGCCACAAGGAAGGAGCCAAGCTGACTCCTGAAGAAGAAGAGATTTTAAACAAAAACAATCCAAAAAATTCAGAAGAAATTTGATGGAAGGAAAGGGAATGCCAAACTAAGCAGTCCTCTGAAGGAGCAGCTCCAGCAGGGCAAGCTTCCTGCGTGCACTGCATGGAGACCAGGCCAGTGTGGCCGAGCAGAGCTGTGTGCTAGAGGCAAGGAGCTGGAGTTCTGTCTGAGGAAAACCAAGGCCCAGAAAGGCAAATAATTCTTCCTGTCTCCTGTCTTAGCTCATGTAATAAAGATGTTCATGATTCTCAAAATAATAATAATAGCAAAAAGACACATTTTCTTACAGAATCAATGGGAAAATCTTGGTTATGGGTAGACAAAGACTTTCCTTTACAGGAGTGAAGACTTAAAAGAAAACCAGGATGAGAAATCAAAGCAAATTCCTTCATTCAATACAGATTCAGCACAACTAATGAAAGAAAACTTTGAAGAACTTTATAGTTTCAAAATGCTGAAGATCTTACTTAAAGCTGGGCATGTGGTCTCACATCTGTAATCCTTCAGGAGGCCAGTGCAGGAGGATTGCTTGAGGCCAAGAGTTTGAGACCAGCCTGGCAAGGTACAGAGACAATATCTCTACAAAAAGTAGAAAAATTAGCTGACTTGGTGGCACCCTTGTAATTCCACTACTTGGGAGGCTGAAGCAAGAGGATCACTTGAGCCTAGGCGTTTGAGGTTGTGATGATGCCACTGGTCTCCACCAGCCTGGGCAACAGAGAAAGACCCTGTCTCTAAATAACCATAAATTTTTTAAAAATCTTCCTTCATTAAAAATAAAAGTGCACAGTCATAAAACCGAACAGGCATGCATTCTTACCCTGTGTTTTATATAACATATATATACTATACAGCTGCACATAAATGAAGGACTTTCTGAATTTTCTATAGTCTGGAATCATTCAAATAAATACAGGCATTATCTGTTCTATTATACTAAACTCCACTATGAAACCATTTGATCCTAGTTCCTTTTTAAAAATACTAGCGGTGTAATTACTATTTTAGTCTATCCTATGTCTATACTAGTCTTTTAACTCTTCTTGAATCCATTTCAAGCATTTATATTTTAATGGGAGACCTTCTGGGTCCTCTAGATTTTAAAATACATTGCCATATTGTTGCACACAATTGTCTGTAATACTTCTTTTAATGTCTTCCATACTAACATCTCCTTTCTTGTGACTGACATAGTTTGAGGTTGTTTTCTATTTGATGAGTTCTTTCAAGTGCCAACTTTTGGTTTCATTTATCATTTCATCTCCTCCTTCATTTTCTAGTAAACCAATACTGTATGAGCTTTTTATATTTACTAATATCCACTTCTTCCTTTCCTTTGGCTTACTTTGTGTTTCTTTTTCTTATTTGTGAAGGTTATATATACTCTGTTCATTAATTTTTGGTCTTTATTCAAGATTAAAGATAAGGTCATCTGTGGCTATATAATTTCGTATATACTTCACTTCTGCTTCATAGGTTTTGTTAATGAAATAATTTTTTGTTACATTTCTGAAAATGTGGGGGTTTTTTTCAAAAAAAGATTAAGCTAAGGGCTTATTTACGAGAATGTTTTTTAACTCATAAAAAAAATTGGGTCCACTTTTCTTCGTTGATTTCTAGTTTTACTAAATTATGAAGATACAATGTGGCCTGTAAACTTCCTACTTGGGGTAAATTATTAAAGTTTCCTTTGGTCAAATACATCATTGAACTTTTACAAGTGCTCCACAGGCATAAGAAAACAATAACATTTCTTTTTTGTGTTGTTTGTTTATTTGTTTTGAGACAAAGTCTCTCTCCATTGCCTGGGCTAGACTGCTGTGGTATCAACCTAGCTCACAGCAACCTCAAACTCTTGGGCTCAAGTGATCCTACTGCCTCCGCCTCCTGAGTAGCTGGGGCTACAGGTGTCCACCATGATGCCTGGATAATTTTTATATTTTTAGAAGACACAAAGCTTTCTCAGACTGGTCTGGAACTCTTGAGCTCGAGTGATCTTTCCACCTCAGCCTCCCGGAGTGCTATGGTCATAGGAGCAAGCCACTGTGCCTGGCCCCAAAATAACATTCTCTTCTCATAGAAAAACATATTCTATCACTGTAAATGTGCAAGCATGTATGTAACGGATAACTTAATTTTGGTTATTACCTTACAGAGTGTTGTTCAAATAGTGCTTTTATTTTGCTATTTGATTTGTCAACATTGAAAGGAGTAAATTACAATTTCCTGTTATAATTGGATTTTTTAAATAAACCTCTCTATATATTTTTAGGAATTCCTCAGACATTATATAATATGTAACAAATGGTACTGGCATAGTTTGTTCTCCATCTAGACAAAAACAAAGCCAGACTCATCCCATATGTTGTAATTAATTGCAAATGAATTAAACATGTAAACATATAAATGAAAGCACTAGAAGAAAACTCTGGAGAATATAGTTCTAGACGTCTTTCTGTGCAAGGCTACAGAAATCCAGAATCCATAAAGACTCTTTTTTTCTTTTTTTGAAACAGCGTCTCACTCTGTCATCCTGGGTAGAGTGTGTGGCATCATAGCTCACAGCAATCTACTCAAACTCTTCTGCTCATTTTTTGATCACATAAAATTTTTACCTATTTAAATGACAAAAACTCTGCTATACACAAAGTCAAGAAGCAAGTGCTGATGGATGCAATGCACAGGTTCCCAGGAAAAAACCCTTTGCAAGCTGGGGCCCCTCCATTTTTATCCCAGATTGCAATGAGCTTTTCTCTCTTTGATCCCTAAATTGTCTCTTAAATTAGTTGAAGCTTGAAGGGCTTATATACAGAGTAGTCTCATATATTTTTTTGTTGTTGTTTGGGATTCATTGAAGGCACAAAGAATTAGATTACACTGATTGCATTTGTGGCATTTATTAAAATCCCTCTTATAACAGTGTCCCACCTTCAAGAGGTGTGCCATACACCCTGAACCCCTATCCCCTACCCCGCTCCCTCATTCCCCTACCTGCCACTTTGTGTTAGATCATCTACTGCCTTCATATTGGAAGTGAGCACATTGGATTTTTGCTTCTCCGTTCTTGTGATGCTTTACTAAGAATAATGTATTCCACTTCCATCCAGGTTAATACAAAAGATATAAAGTCTCCATCTTTTTAATGGCTGAATAGTATTCCATGGTATACATTTACCACAGCTTGTTAATCCATTCCTGGTTTGGTGGGCAATTAAGTTGTTTCCACATTTTGTCATTGTAAATCAAGCTGCAATAGTCTAATGCAAATGTCCTTTTCTTCCGGGTAGATGCCCAGTAATGAGATTGCAGGATCAAATGGGAGGTCTAATTTAAGTTCTTTGAGGTTTCTCCATACTTCCTTCCCAAAAGGTTGTATTAGTTTGTAGTCCCACCACCAGTGTAAAAGTGTTCCCTTCTCTTCACATCCACTCCAGCATTTATAGCTTGGAGACTTTGTGATGTGGGCCATTCTCACTGGGGTTCGGGGATATCTCAGGGTAGTTTCTTTTGTTTGTTTGTTTTTTGTTTGTTTGTTCATTTTGGGACAGAGTCTCAAGCTGTCACCCTGGGTAGAGTGCTGTGGTGTCACAGCTCACAACAACCTCAAACTCTTGAGCTTAAGTGATTTTCTTGCCTCAGTCTCCCAAGTAGCTGGGACTGCAGGCGACCACCACAATGCTGAGCTTTTTTGTTGTTGTTGCAGTTGTCATTGTTGTTTTAGCTGGCCTGGGCCAGTTCAAACCCACCAGCCTCGTTGTATGTGGCCAACACCCCACCCACTGAGCTAAGGGCACTACCCTCAGGGTAGTTTTGATTTGCATTTCTCTGATGACTGGGGATGATGAGTTTTTAAAATATGTTTATAAGCCATTCATATGTCTTCTTTAGAGAAGGTTTTATTCATGTCTCTAACCTAGTAATATATGGGATTGTTGAGTCTTTTTTGTTGATTAATTTGAGTTCTCCGTATATCCTAATTATCAAGCTTTTGTCCAATTCATAACATGCAAATATCTTTTCCTATTCTGAAGATTATCTATTTGCTCTGGTTGTTGTTTCCTTAGCTATACAGAAGCAATCAGACAAGAGAGGAAAATATACAGCAACCAAATGGGGACAGAAAAAAAGGTCTTGCTTGCTCTTTGCCGATGATGTGATCTTATGCTTAGAGAACCCCAAAGACTCAACCCTAAGACTCTTGGAAATGATCAAAAAATTAATGTCTCAGGATATCAAATCAATAGCCACAAATCAGTAGCCTTTGTATATTCCAATAACAGCCAAGGTGAGAAGCCAATTAAGGACACAATTTCCTTCACAGTAGCTTCAAAAAAAAAAAACGAAATACCTAGGAATACACATAACAAAAAAGGTGAAGGACTTCTACAAAGAAAATTACAGAACTCTAAGAAAAGAAATAGCAGAAGATACTAACAAATGGAAGAATATACCATGCTCATGGCTGGGAAGAATCAACATTGTCAAAATGTCCCAAGCAATCCACAGATTCAATGCCATTCCCATTAAAATACCATCATACTTTCAAGATTTAGAAAAAATAATTCTTCATTTTGTATGGAACCAGAAACAACCCCATATAGCCAAGGCAATTCTTAGTAATAAAAACAAAGTCAGTGTATCGCCCTACCAGACTTTAGGCTATACTACAAGGCCATAGTGATCAAAACAGCATGGTATTGGCACAAAAAATAAAGACATTGATATTTGGAACCAAATAGAAAACCATGAGATGAAACTAACCTCTTAAAGCCACCTGATATTTAATAAACCAAACAAGAACATATGCTGGGTAAGAGAATCCCTATTCAATGAAGGGTGTTGGGAGAACTGGATAACCACACATAAAAGAGTGAAACTGGACCCGCACTTCTCACCACTTACAAAAATTGATTCAAGATGGATAAAAGATTTAAATCTAAGACATGAAACAATAAAAATCCTCAAAGAAAGTGTGGGGAAAACAACTTGAAGATATCAGCCTGAGGAAAGATTTTATGAAGATGACTTCTGTGGCAATTCCAACAACAAAAATAAATGAGACAATTAAAATTGTGTATCTTGATTGGCAACAGTTTATATTTACATATCTATGCTGTGTTTGGAATTTAAGGCCCAGGTTCATCTTTACCAAAGTCATTTCAGTGACTCAGTGGGCTATTTGTGCCTGGACTGTCCAGCCTCTGAGTGTCTAGCAGTCTCAGAAGACTCACATGCAGCTTCAAATTGGAAAATCCCACCAATATGAGGGTCTTGGTGCCCATCTCAAGAGCAGACACACAGCACTTTCCTGCTCATAACATTTGCACCAGCTGAAAATGAATGGCATATACTTGACAAGGGGGCAAAAGTCCATTCCTTCAACTACATAGACTTCCAGAAATGCATACAAGGCCCTCTCCACACCAGCATGGTGAGAAGTTGTCATCCTTCCTCCTTGTTAAGCCAGGGATCCTCTCCTTTCTGCTCCACTGGGACTAGGAATAAGAAAAAGGATAGTGAAGGCTGCTGTTTTTGTGCTCAGACTGATGAGTCCAGTTTCTGCATATAACAGTCACTCTACAGAAAAAAGAGGATCCGCTCCTAAACGTTTTAATCAAACTAACAGAACTAGTAACGTACCAACAAGTCAAATGACAGACAAATGGTTAATATCCCCAAGATCAAAAGAGCACTCATAGACCAAAAAGGAAAAGACAAGGCAATAGAAAATTCCACAAAGTCTGTAACAAGTGAGCCAGACAAGAGGAAAATATATATGACCAGTAAAGAGAGTAAAAGTTTCTCAACCCCACCAGTAGTCAAGAAAATACAAATAAAGCAACAGTATGACACATTTTCCCTGCCCTCAAAACTGGCAAAATTAAGTAAGCCATGGTATCCAGTGCTGAAGAAAATGTGAATAAATGGGTACTGTCCTACGTGACTGGTATGAGTGTAAATTAGCACAAGATCTCTGCAAAATACAAAGCCCATTGAAAGTCAGAATGTACAGGTGTCTGTGCCCCACAGTCTCATACGGGAAGATCTAATCTATAAAAGTATAGTTACCAGTAGAATTAGAGGTACCCTCTCATTAATTGCAGCAGCATCTTCCACAAACATCTTGGAAATGACCCGAGTGTCATTATTTAAGAAAGTATGTAAATCAAGCATAATTCAGTTGCATTAGGAATAATATTCAGGGATTAGAAAGAAAAAAATCAGATTTGAATCTATTGGCCCATGTGATTTTCTAAGAATTGTTCTTCAATAATACTACCCAAATGAGGGGAAGGGAATCCACTAAATCAAACAAAATAGAGAAACAAAAAGGCAAATATATAACCTTAAGAAAAAGAAATGACCTATAACAATATATACGAAGACTATGTTCATGAGAATAATACACGTCTGTGCACACACATACACGATGGAAACATCCTCCTTGCAAACCTGGTTTCTACAGAAGTGTAAACTACACAGATTCATGCTTTTTAGTGCTAGACAAGCTGAATAAACAAACATAGACACAAGTATTTTTTAAAAAGTTATTCGAAAGCAGTTCAAAGTGTACTGGAGTAGATGGAGGAGTGGTGGGATTTTTACAGACTTTGGAAACAGATTATATCTCTGCCATGTAAATTGTGCAGTGGGGGAAGCCTCATCTGGAGAAACTAGCATGGCTGTGATACAAAAATCTGGCAAAGGGCACAAAATATGAAAACTAGGTAACCTGCCCAGATGTCAATAGGCAAAATTATAAAACCCTGTAGCTACAACATGTGGTTAAGTAACATAAATCAAAATATGCATAAGCATACCCTAACTTAGTATATAGAGGTAATGCTGTGCAGGTCTCAATTTTTAAGTAGCGTCATAAAGTTAGTGCACTACTGATTAAAGTCCAAAAGGTTTTTTGTAGTGGGGGAGGGGTGTGCAGGAAGTACTTAGGGAGGGAAGGATCTTCACCAAAATTTATGAGTTCACAGGAAGAACAGGTATGCAGGAGAAATACATACTTTTTTATTTAAAGTACACTAGTGAAGGGGACTTATTCCACCAAAAAGTAAATGGTATTGAAAGTAATTAAAATCAGCTTGGCACCTGTAGCTCAGTGGTTAGTGTGCCAGCCACGTGCACCAGGGCTGGCGGGTTCAAACCCAGCCCAGGCCTGCTAAACAACAATGAAAACTACAACAACAACAAAAAAATAGCCAGGCCCTGTGGCGGGCACCTATAGTCCCAGCTACCTGGGAGGCTGAGATAAGAGAATCGCTTATGCCCAAGAGTTTGAGGTTGCTGTGAGCTGTGATGCCACAGTACTCTAACCAAGGGTGACATAGTGAGACTCTGTCTCAAAAAAAAAATAAAGAAAAGAAAATCATTAAAATCAATGTCATAGTGCAGGAATAGACAGGCAGGAATAGTAGAAAACCCAGAATGACATCAGACATACAAACTGAGTTATTAAAGATCTATGTAAAATTTTAGTTTAGCATCGAAAATATAGATCTTTCAGAAATCTTACTTTAAAAATTGGTTAACTATGGTATTTGGGGAAAGAGTCTATTCAGTCCAGACTTTAAATTTAATTCATTGGTAATCAAAGAATTTAATGGGCAAGAATAGAGTCTCCACAATGGCAGCAACTCGGGACCCCTGTCTCCATCCCTAAGTGGGGCTTCCCTCTGCACTACCATGCATCCACCCTGCCTCCTGCACAAGCTTCTCCCCTTCAGAGCCCACCCTTTAGAGAACTAACGACTGGAAGGAACCCTTAGCTCCCTGAGGTTAGATCAGTATCAGCTTCAAAGGCACCACCCAGCTCTTGGAGTAATGGGTGACCAGGGAGCAAGAATGAAATAAATGCAAATCGTCTTGCCTGATTATCCTGCCAAAGTATGCACATACTCACATTTCAAAAGAATTTTCCAACAAATATTTTGAGAAGTAATCTTTAGTTTCTTGACTCGTGCTTTCTTCTTCACAGTTTTCCATATTGTCTGAAGCTCTGAACAATAAACATGTTCTTTTATAATGTAGGAAAACAGCTGTTTTCAGTCGGAAAAGAAATCCACGGGCATTCACACGTTGACTTAGGGGACAGCTAACATTGTGACAGTGTCTAGTGTCCCGTGCAGTGTAACAGGGGTTGAGTTGACTCCAGCTGTCTGAAGCCTGCTGAGTGCCTCTCGGGTACTTCTACAGTTGTGCTCATCGGTACTTTATGTATTTTGCTGATTTTGTTATTAAATCTGTTTTTTCATTTTAACTTCTAAGTGGTTGTTACTGGTAAAACAGGTGAATCCGATACATTTCTGCAGGACTAGTTGTCCAGAGGGAAACTGATATCCTGGTTTTATAACTAATTTAACATTGATACTTTCGGTGTCTTGCCTTTAAGAATGGTGTCTGTGGTGTACGGCAGAAAGATGTCCTTTGTCTTGGTCAGAACATATCCTGTGATTGCCAGTTATTGATTATTTTTTGGCAGAAATCTTTCAAAATATATTTTAATATATATGAAGAATTTTTTATGGTCCTTGTCTCCAAACTATTAACATAGTTATTAATATATTTTTAAGACTGAATTATCCCTGGGTTTCTAAACCAACCAACAAACAAAAACCCTACCTCTTCAAGCCTCTTCAAGGCACGGTATTTTTTTTTTTTTGTCATACTGATTCTATTACCAATGCTTTTCTTCGGATTTTGCTTTGATAATTATTTATAAATGAGTTTTATGTGTAGCTTTCTGTATATATGGGCTATATTTGTCAGGCTTTCTCGGTTATGCTCTGCTAACTTCATAAAGTGAATTGGAAAGTCTTCCATATTTCCTGTGCTTTTAGGTGCTTAAACGGTATAAAAAAGTGTTCCCAAAAGGACCGATGGAACTTAAGCCCCGATATTGTTCAAATGTTCTACAATGAACATTGTGGATGAGTCTTATAATCTAATGGAAAGAATGCTTTAAAATACTGTTAAAGAAGAAATACTAACCACAAGATGAAATGTAATGATGGAGCAAGTGAAGAGTGAGTTTTCAAAATCAACTGCATGGAATAATCCCCAATAGCCAGACACACCTGCATTGGGATGAGGTGGAAAGAAATACAAAGGTTCCCAGAGGTTGCTTCTGAGAGACAAAGTGGCTGGGGATTTGCAGGTTCTCTTTCGCGTTTTCCTACATTACTCCACTCTTCCCACCATTCACATACAGTACTTTTACAATTAGGAATTAATTCAGTAATGATTGGTTAAAGATTCTGAGCTCTGAACAAAAAGAGCACCGATAATACATCCAAATGCCTCTGTGCACAGCTGGGTATCAACAAAAGATCCCAGCAGGGAGGACCTGGGCTTGCTCCTTGCTGCTGACACAGCCCCTACTGCTGGGGGGAAGCTTTACCCAGGACGGCAGGCCAGGCCTTCTCCCTCCTACCCTCCTACCAGGAATGGTGGCTAACAGGAAGTGTAAAAGGGTGGGAAGCAGGGCTGAATGTTCTCAGAGAAGGGCCAGCCGGCTCCACAGAGTGCAGTCACCCGATGGGAAAGTGCCCCGCACTTCTGATTAACTCATTCTGCCAAAATTTGGAAGAAATGGTCAACAATGTAGAAAGCTGCTGGCTCCGTGTTTCCCCCCAACTGTACCATGAGGCCATTCAAATGGTATCAGTCACTCCATGCGAAGGGAAATAACCAACTTCAAAGAGGCATTGAGAGTAGATTTCCTCACCGTGTCATCTGGCCCAGATACCCCCAAGCATATGGGCTCCATGGACAGTTCAGCCAGTGGGTTCCGCTGCGTCCTCTCCTCACAGAACGAGAGAAAGGAGCTCCCCGTGTCACCCATGCCCCTCTCCCCGACAGCTCCTGAGATAATGCAGGGGAGGGGGCTGCCCATCCATCTCTTTTAGGCTGTTTCTTCCTGATATCCAAACATCATTAACCGGTGACAAATTTAGTGAAACCAGCTTCATGGCTTCATGTCGACACAGAAGTAAACTCATTTTCCTGAGAGCCAGAGGGACAGTGTTTGTCCATTTACACACACACACTCCAGCTGTGCCCACCTCTGGCTTCCCTATAAAAGGAGACCATGTGTTCCTTCTGCCACCCTGGGGCTGAGTTATCTTAATGCATCAAAATGCAGATTAGAGCTCTTCCTACAGCACCTCTGCCCTGGCTGTGCTTTTCCCTCTGTGAAGAATGAACACTCCTGTCTTATTTCCTTCTCTCTCTCTCTCTTTATGGGGCAGTCTGGAAAATTCCTAAACTCAATTCAACAGTCATTTCCTTTCCAAGGCTGCTCCTGAATCTATCTCCAGATGCTCCATTCTTTTATTTTTATCTCTTCTCTAGAAGTTTGGACCGGCACCCCATTATAAATTTACCTCGCACAATAGACCACAGGCTCTTGAAAGACTCACAATGACAACCACCAGTAAGAGCCATCTACTGAGTGCTTTCTGTTGCCCTGAGCCCTGCACCAAGTGCTCCGCGTGTCGATATGCTTTCCAATATTAACATTCTTTAGATCATTCTATGTGCATTGGACTTAAAGATTGATAGAATCCAGGCAGTACTCTACAGGTATAGTCTATCATTATTCCCATTCCTGAGAGGCATGCCCTGAACTATTCAGAGATTCATTCATTTGCCCAAGGTCACTAGCTAGTGGGTGGTGAGCGGTGGACAGCAGAGCGCGCTCTGGCTATGACACAATGCAGGAAGTGGATACAACACAGACTTAATCATCTTTATAGCCCCAGGACCTAGCAGCCCGCCAAAGACAAAGAAGATATCTAAGACATATTCATGGAACACACATATGACACATGTAACAAAACGAGACAAATGCCACCTGGATGAGGAAGCAGAAAAGCTTCGGGAAACTTCAGTTTAAATGTTACGTCCCAGGGACTCCCCTGACCACCTGCCTCGCGCCGGCTTCTGAAGCAACCTCCAGAACCCTCACCATACGCTGTGTAATCCCACATCGATTCAGATGTTTGCTCCATAGTTCAATTGTCCACCTCTCCCACTTGACTCTAAAGCCCCAGAGGAGCTTTGTAACCACAGCTTTGGAAACGGCACCGGGCACATTGTTGCTCACTCAGCAAAACAAAATGAACGAATGAATGAAGGAAGGAAATGCATCAGCTTTCCCCCAGTGCAGCTCCTTCTCGTGTCTCTGCACAGTATTTTCAAAATGAATAATGCTAAAAATTCTCCCAATTGTTCTCTTTCCAAAGCATTCATTCACTCCATAAAAATTATAGATGCTTTTTCTTTCTTCCCCTGGCATCTCCCCGCTGCATGTTCATTTAGTGAATGTGTGTGGTGGCCGGATACCACGAAGGAGAAATTAACTCTGACTAGTTTTCTCAGGAGTGAACTCGTAAACTCTGTGGAAGGGTGAGCCTCCCGCAAGCTTTCTCCCCTCTAAGGGCCTTGCATCCTGGAGGTCTGATTTGATTTGACTTTTAAAAAACAATAAAATAAAGAAATGTGACACTTATTTATCCTCAAGTATCCTGAAGCAATAACCTTTCACGATTGTCTTTTCCCTTCCTCCCACCATGATATTGGTTCAGACCCTCGCCTCACTTTAAGACTGTGTAAATAACCTCCTTACCCTAAATCAGGGGCTTTCAGAGAAGAGGGGAATTTGATAGCCCACCAGTATCACACCCCATCTCCTTCCCTCATCTGAGAAGACAACAAAGCCCAGAGCCATAAGCGGACTCAGATGACACCAGGGTGACTAGCAGAACCCAGGCTCCCGGCCTCCTAGACCGGCTCTTGTTTCCCCGCCACCCCCTTCCCTTTCATTTGGGGGCTTGTTCTCATCCCTTAAGGCCATTTTACAGGCTGTCTGTTTCTCATGTTAATAAGCAGAACTAGGCTTGTTCAAAAATGTAGGAAATTGCACATTTTAAGACATCAGACTGATTGTGAGCTGTGCAAAGCAAAAAGATTACATTTCCTATAAACCTGTTTCCACTCAGTCCCGGCCAGGCCAAGCCAGTCTTCTGCTCACATTTCCTGGCCATTCCCACCACCCAGCGGGGACAGGCTGATACTGCACACAGAGCATGAAATCCTGCAAACAGCAGGCTGCGGTCTGATGGAA
This sequence comes from Otolemur garnettii, assembly GCF_000181295.1. Taxonomy (NCBI): domain Eukaryota; kingdom Metazoa; phylum Chordata; class Mammalia; order Primates; family Galagidae; genus Otolemur; species Otolemur garnettii. The sequence continues at coordinate 3,986,537 of NW_003852441.1, read as the reverse complement.
GATACTTTCACAAGGGGATTTTGATTTATGTTCTCTTCAGGTTCGATGAATGGGGTCACATCGGCCCAATTTGAGCAGGATTGCTCAGACAGGATTTAGCTAAGACAAAAGGAGACCCCAAGGGAAATGGGAGGGGAAATCCCCCTAAAATTCATGCCTGTGACTTCCCTGGGAAACGTGGAGCGGATGAGTGATCATCAGAAAAGGCAACTGAGAACCACCCCCAAGAACTTACTATAATCTCGTACTATTTGGAATCCACTTGGGAATCTTTACACCCCTAGATGTGTCTCCAAGCTCCACATTTGAAACACCTCCCCAGATCCCATGACCGCAATACGCGTTTCACCATTTGCCAGAGCCAGATTTTTATAGTACAACCAGCACGCCTGATTCTCACTTGGATTGTCAAGCCAAAAGACTCTGAAAAGCTCCCCGTGGACTCAGAGACTCTCAGAAGCCCACGGTGACACACACAGGCTTGCCTGATGGTCTGTGGGGACTCTAGCACCTTCTAGAAGTTCAGGAAATTTAATTTTAGATGTTATGGGAATGCAGCAGGTGGAAACAGACCTTACATTAACATTCTCACACCTTTTCCAGGTTGCAAATTAATAATTAGGAAACATAAGCAATAAGTCAGAGGCAGAACATCTGTGAATAGATTTTAAATCTCCCCCAAATCATCCCAGTTAATCTACATCTACCCACACACAATCATTCTTGTGCTGGTCGGGAATGGTCATTTGATTGCATGCATGGCTGTAAGAACTCCACAGGGAGGATGCTTTTATCCAAAAGTGTCAAAAGTGGAGGGAAAAAAATAAGACCCTTTGTTTATTTCAAATACCAAGCAGGAATTTTTCAGGTATCTCAACGTTGTCATCAAGGACTCTGGCTCTTTATTTCTTTTTCTATCCCACCCTCCATCCTCAGCTTATTGGCTTGACCCTCACGGTCACTTGTAGACACAGCAATATCCTGCTGAAAAGAGGGACATTTGCACCTCTGTGTCTCTTTTGTTAGGGGAGAGCAGCTCTCCAGTAGACTCCTCCTCGCAGCCCACTGTCCAGGAGGGCAAGGTAGGCTGAGAAAGTACTGGACAGGTATCAAGTCCAGCTCTGTTGGAAGGTGGATCCTGACCGTGAGAATGGAGGAATGGGAGCTTAGTGGGAGCGTCAGGGGGCAACTCCCTCAAAAATACAGGAGCCCTACAAGGAATCCCCAACAAAATTAAAAGGAAACACTTATGAGAACTGACCACTTGGTGACTGACCTCAAAGAGAGAAACTGAGACAGGTAAGAGAGGACCCAATGGTGAGACATTGTGGAGTCCAAGCCATGGTTAGAAACCTGGGTCTATCCACTAACACACACGAGTACACACATATACTCATACACACACAGGCATATGCATACGTATACACACACACAGGTATATGCACATGCGTACACACACGTGCACACGGGCATATGCATACGTATACACACACAGGCATATGCACACAGGTACACACACATGCACACAGGCATATGCACATGCATAAACACATACATGCATGCACACACAGGCATATGCACATGCATACACACACATGTACACACACG
>NW_003852441.1:3976048-3984902 GCF_000181295.1 Otolemur garnettii | reverse complement strand
GTGCACACATACCTGCACACACTGGCATATGCACACACCTGCACACACACAGGTATACCCACATGCATACACACATGCACACAGGCATATGCACACACACACACACACACACACACACGAGCACACACTCTTGCAGCTCCACTGCATTCATTCAGTCAGTAAATATATACTGTGTCTATTATGAGCTGGACACATTGCTACATTCGGGATACAATAGTAAACAAGGTGGACATATCTCCCGCCCCCCCCCCCCCGCAAGAATGTAGGCTCCAGGAAGGGGAGACACAGTGACAGCAGGTTGCCATGGAGATATGAGGAATAACAATATGGGAGGGGCTGGTAGTGGGCAGGGCCCCCTTTGCCTGTCCCTACAGCCTGCCCTGCCCTGTGACAGCACAGCCTACACTCAGTCCCACCTGCACCCCAGGCAGGGGCAGAGCTGTGGCCCTGAGCACCCAGGCAGCCAGCCTGAGCAGTGCAGTCGAGGGCCAGGAAGCCAGGAGGAGGGACAGAGAAAAGGATCAAGAAGCGAACTTGAGGGTTGGAAGAGATGAGAGGGAGCTGGGGGTGAGGGAGGAGAGGAGTATATGGATAGAGAAGAAGAGCAGTGCTTCCAACCACGCCTCCTCCTGGCAAGCCGGCTTTAATGGTATAGTGACACCAGAGGGAGTCGAGCCAGAGGTGGCAGAGAGTCCTGAGCCCCTGGTGCTCAGGTAGAGAGTGGCCCATCCTACGCCTGGGGCTAGACACAGCAAGGTTGGCCTTGGTCTTCTGTTCCAAGTAATTTCCTCAAACAGCCAATCTCATGACAGCCGCCAGCAGCTCTTGTCACTGGGAATTTGGGGGAAAGTGAGCTCACCTCTTGCATTTGACATCTGTCAACCACAGATGCAAATGAGGCTGAGCATTCAGGATGGCCGTTAGGTGGGTGAGAAATGACTCTAGGAGCAGTGGAGGAGACAGACGGTTCTTGGCCCAAGGCATATCCTTCCTCAAACTTGTAGCCCACTGAAATTGCTCAGATGGAGTCACAGCTTGTCAATACTCAGAGAGAACTAGAATAATTAAAGATGCCAGGCTCTGAACAAGGTCCTGCATGAGACTGCATCCTGGATAGGCTGGAGCCTGGCATGCAGAAGTAGGGAAGGGCTGAGGAATAGGAAAGCCCAGCCCAGACCAACCAGCCCAGCGCAGCACAGAGCTGGAGACAGGTGTGCAGAGCTGGAGCTTTCTGGCACAGAAACTTACCATCTCAGCCATCACTGGAGCCAACTCTGCCATCAACAGAGGTAGGGCTTCTCGAGGAGAAGAGGTCAGTTCCAAGCCCAAAGGGCCGAAAGCTGGAACACCAGACCAGAACCGAGGGATGCTGGGGAGCAGGGCATGGAACATGTGAGTATCACCTTTAAACAGGATGCTCATCTACAGCAGAATGTTATTAATAGAAACACGGATGTTAGGAATCATTAGTCAGCATCCATTACCAGTTGTGATGGCTTCGCCGAGATTTGACCTGGGGGAGGTTATTTAACTTCTCTGAACCTGTTTCTTCTTTAAGATGGGGCTGTGGATATTCACCTGGTGAGATTCCTCAGCTGCAGACTCTCACATGGAAATGTGGCTGCATCGATCTGAGTTTAAAATATACATACCCTTTCATCCAGAATCTTACTGATAGAGATGTTCCTTATGGAGGAAAAAATACATTGTAAAATGCTATCAAATACAAGAAAATGCAAGATTCTCCTTGCAGTGACTCCCTGCGTGCACACACTGAACAGAGCCATTACAGGTGTGTGGGCCGTGGGACGCTGTGAGCCAGGTCTCCAAGAATTGCTGAGCTCTCTCAGACCAAACGCGTCCTTCAATTTGACGACAGCTCAGGAGCTTTCAGCTACTTTACCTGGGTTCAAAAATTCTCAGAACTATTTCTCTGCTAAGGATAACTCCCTTGAGATTCTTGATCATTCCATGAGGTGTTCAACTACCCATGTCAGCATCCTTGGGGCCTCACTGTGCAGTTTCTCCTGGGAGAAAGAAATACGGTTTTCAAATTCACCTGAACATGAAAAGGGCAGACCAGACCCCCAGGGATTTGTCTAATGGGCAGCTCAGCCCCCTCAAGATCCCGGAGACTCACAGCCCAGCTGCTCCCCCCACAGGTCTGAGACTACTTTAAAAACATCTTTGAAAAGAATGTCTTTTTTAGAACAAAGATTGTCTATTTCCCTCCCATGTAAAGTCTCTCTAGTTTTTTTGATAAGTGAATTCTATTGTATGTGAAGATATATAATATTTCCTAACAGAGAGTGTTCTCTAGATTTTGATGAATGAATTATGTAATACATTATATGTAATTGAATAATGTATAATTGTATAACATGTATAGTTCACTATTAACTCTATATCTCGTCACAAAAATGAGAACTTTGAGTGGTCAAAGTGTGTGATTTCTCCATCTCTCTGTCTATAGTTTTTTATTAATTAATTATTTTTATTAAATCATAACACTGTACATTAATATATTTATGGGGTTCAGAGTACTGCTTCAATATACAATATTAAATGTTATTAAACTAAGTAATACATCCATCACAACTATACTCATTTCTTAATAGTTTTGAAATGTACCATTGCAGGATGCACATCAGGTGAGGTACAAATAAGTTTTTAATAAATGCAAATTAAATGAATAAATATGTTAACAAACTTGCTGTGGAAATGGATACATATTACAAATTTTAAAAGAGACATTTAAATACTTTTTAAACTAAGAAAGCATTCCTTTTCTCTAATGAAGCAGGAAATGATTGATTTATCACCTTCAAGTTCCTTCTAAACAAATCACAAATTCTAGACCCATAAAGGGTAAGTTAATTTGAATACAAAAAAGTGTTTAAGTATCTTTGTATTATTAGAAAAATGAGATACTAAACAAAACCAAAGACCAAAATCAAACTGAGCAAAAATAAGGGCAATCCACAGAGAGCCAGATGGGAATTCCCTTCACTGACAAAGCATTTATACAAATAAAAAGGTAAAAAAAGACAACAAACAAATTAAATGAAGAGCAAGGGACATGGCAGCTTATAGGAAAGATGCAGAGGCCAATATCATCTTAAAATTATCTGACTTGTTGCTAGTTAGAGAACTGCAAATACAACTATAGGTATTATAATTTTCACTATTCAGATCAGCGTTTTTTAAATTTTGCTAACACCCCACACAGGTTAGGTTGTGAATAAAGCAGCACTGTCATACAGAGATGGAACGGCATAGATCTATGCCGCTTCTTAGTGGAAAATGTGGCCATATCAATTTGAGTTTAAAACACACATACCCTTTGATCTGGATTCTTACTCATAAAATTGTTCCTTATAGATATATAGACATATTTCACAATACCATCAAAAATAAGAATACAAGATTCTTCTTGCAAGCATTGTTTGTAAGCAACAAAAGACTAAATTCATTTCCTTTTTGTAGTTTTCATTAAAGAAGCTTATGAGTTACATAAAATTAAAGCAAATCTTAAGAGCATCCAGTGCCGGAAAACTGGGACCAGATGCACACAGCCATCACAAGATTAATCTTTGATATTTAAGAGATAGTTATGTAGATGAGAAATTGGCATTTTTAATCTGCATAAAGATGAAAACTGTACTCAAAATTTCTAGAGGAATAAAACCCTTCATCACAGTCCTGTATGAATTACAAACCCTTTGCACTGGTCACTGTCAGTGCCCCAGGCCTCCTGGAACTCTCCAGCACTTTCCTTGCATAAACCTGCCAGCTCCTGCTGCTCCCTCCATGCCAGGGCCCCGCCTCCCTCTCCCTATCATCCTCCCTGTCTCTGGTTCATCAGCTAACTGAAATCCTGCTTCATTGTTCAAGGACCACTCTTTCTTGGAGATCTGCAGGCCTTCACAGTTTTCTTATTTAATTCTGCCTCAGATTACAGCTAATTAGCTGACAGTGGTTGGCAGCACAGCCCATGTCATTCTAAAATTCTCTGTAATATCCAGCAATGCTCAGCACAAAGTGGATAATGAATAAATGAAAGATTGCCCTGCTCCTCCCTCAACAGAGAAAAGAAAGAAAAGCAGTAAGAAAAGGGTGATTGGTACAAGCAGTTTGGTGGCAGAAACAGGGTCAGATGAGTAGTGGTGGTCTTTCAAATACAACAGGTCACCCCTTCAGGGGTCAGGGAGCAGCCCTGGCTTATAGCATTTGCCAATTTCCTTGGTGTAAATACTCCCATCATGGCTGAGTCAGATAACCAGCATGAAGTTACAGAACTTAGACTTAGGAAGAGATGGACACAAACAGCTCTTTTGAGCCAAGATGGCCCACTGCAATAATGTTTTGGTCCCAAAATTGAAAATTGCACCAGTCATTTGTATAGTGAGAACTAAACTCTGACTTTTTATTTCCCTTGCTAAAATTCCTTCCTAGGAGGCCCAGTGAGTCATGTCTATGAATGATAAAATCCCACAAAATGGGCTTTTAGCAATGTGATTCACTTTCTGACCTGACTCCAGCATAACATGACGTGACAGAGAGAAGACCCCATCTTAATTCAAGTATCCCTCCTACTGACTCCAGGGCTTCACTCAAAGCTTATTCTTTTGCCCAATTCCAATTGAAGAATCCCTAAACCTCATGTATGACTTGTAAGCTGTCCCTGTGAGATGTCCCACCTTTTCAGACTGAACCAAGGAATGCCTTCCATGTACTGATCTATAGTTTTACCTGTAATTCTTGCCTCTGTGAATGAATGACCCAAACTAACCCAGCCACCATAGAAGCATTTTCTCAGGACCTCTTGAGACTATGATCCCTGGATCTTGGTCACCCATATTTGGTTCGGAATAAGCCTTTTTAAATTATTTTACAGAATGTGAGTTTTTTCTTTTGACAATAGTGAAACACAATCTACATGCCAGGAAATATCTTTCAAATCAAGTCATAAGTAACTATTCATATACATTTTGCATCTTCCTATTTTGGAGGGCTCAGGGGATACTACCCCAAAATACGATGTCTTGGCATACAGAAGAGTTTGAGAGGAAGGAACTTAAAAAAACAGAGAAACAGGAAGAGCACTCTGACCTTTATCCCACCTTTCTCCCCTGAGGCAGATCATAAAGCCCTCTTAGAAGAGGTGCCTTCTCTGTACTCTCAAGAGGTGAAGGAACTCAGGAAATTTCCCCCAAAAATATGACTTACTGGTATGAAGAATATAGTAGAGCTTCCACAATTGACCACCTCTTTAAAGTGACCGGATTTTCATAGGCCAGACATGCACCACATGTACAGTAGGTCTAATTCCTTACATTGGCCAGCTGGTTACAGTCTCTTGGGTGGTCAACTTACAGAAGTTCTACTGTATTTTTAATTAAAGACTCTCCGAGATTAACAGGCCCTTGGAAGAGGCTTTCCTCTATCACACAAAAGGAGCTGAACTGATCCAAAGACCAGGGAGGCAACAGACCTCCCTTCCTCTGCCTGTCATCTCCAGGTAGGGACAGAATGGGGCTACAGGGAAAAGTTGGTCCTTCTTCTGACCTTTGAGACAAGGAAGTTAAAAAGGAGCCTTGTAGCAAACACTGAGTTTGGGGAGCCTTGTGACTCAATTGACCGTATATATTCTCCCCAAAATACAGTTTGTGGCTTGTGACACAAAGTGGAGTAATGGTCAGTTCCAGAGCAGTGTACTCAGCAAAGCTCACAGATATCACAAGACTACGTTTTCCTCACCACCATACAAGATCTGGAAAATGGCAGGTGACAATTATTGTTATCATGTAAAGGAATACGGAAACTTGTGGTAACTAAGGTAACTTGTAACCAATAAGAAATACACATGAATACCTATGGAATCAATGAAAAACTTTTACAGATAATTATAGGGAGAGCTAGGATGAAATACTTACACAGGTGCAGTGCCTGGTGTGGTGTCTCCTTTCACTTGCAAGGTGGGGACCCTTTCCCAATCTCTCTGGGAAAGTCTATGCTTCATTCAAATAAACTGTGCTTCCTTCTTTTGCTGCTTAGAAGTCCTGACTGCTTTATTTCCATTGCCTTTTACATACATTTTAACTCAGCCAAACTTGCTAGTTCTTCTGAGTGACCCACCAGGTCACATGGGCAGCTCGAGGGTCTCAGAGATCCCCGACAATCCCAATATATTACAGGAAAGAACATCAAAAATACCACCAGACCTGGCCCAAATGATTTTAAACACAATGCCTGTCTCTCCAGTTAATTTACATGTCAATCTGTTCCCCCATCCTTCGGTCCTCCCTAAGACCCTGTCACCCCTAAACGGAATTACCTACACTTCTCATTTGTCGTCCTCTCCAAAAAGGCAGGTACAAAAATATCTGAACTTCACTGGGATATTGGGTGATCACTCTGTGATTCTCCCCATGCATGAAGTAAATAGACCTTTCTCTTATCAATCTGCCTTAGTTATGAGTTGATCTTTCAGCAAACTTTCAGGGAAGAAGGGAAGTTTTCCCTCACCCATATGCAAGAAAAGAACAGCCTTATCTCTGAAGACACCGGGACACAGAGAGTCTGAACACACAGGCCTTCTGAGTCGCCCCGTTTTATTACATTTGCCGAATCCCTTTTGTACGTGACTTTTCACTCTTCATCAAACCAATAAAGAACACTTTTAACATTTTAACTGTTTTGTTTCCTTATGAATTTTCACTTCCTTATGAAGACACCTGGGTTATGTAAAACTTTTATGAAACAAATTTATATGTTTTTCCCTTGTTAATCTGGCATTTGTTTATAGTTATGAACTTAGAAGGGTAGAAAGAAAAGCATGTTCCTCCTCTACACCAGACAATTTAAACAATTATATTGTTGGCAGATCTTTTTCTTCGCTCTGTGTACAACTTCTTCCCATTTCTAGAATTTCTCTGAACCTCTCCCACTTGCACTCACATGGCTGGGAAGAACCCAGGGGCAGAAAAGACAGAAAGAAACAAAAGAAAACTAACATGTATTAATTAATAACATATAATTCCTATGCATTAATAACATATAATTCCTATGTCTATATATGTATAACACATAATTCAGGTGTATATAATCCATCCGTGTAACTTATAACCACGCAGCTGTCTGCTAAACTCTGTTTTCATTTCCTTCCGCTGTGCCTGGGTCCGGGGAGCACCCTGGGCAGGCAGGAGGAGGACAGGACAGGGAGCAGACAAACACACTCACAGGCACTTGGAGGGTGACAATCTCCCCTTGTCATTTTCTGTAATGCTGAATTGTGTGTCTAACACTGAGGGAGAGGAAACACAAGAGAATGCATTAGGGCTATTTTTTTTTTTTTAACTACAAACTGCTTTCCACCTCCCTTCTAGTAAACACAGATTCTTCATTCCACTCATGCTACCCACAGTGACCATTCACTTAAGGTCATATTCACGTTTTCACCATCTTATTGCTCACAAAATCCTGAAGCAATGAAATAGCAGGATGCCCAGCTCACTCTAAGAATGATGCACTCAGAATCAATATGTGACTTTTTAGAATTTGCTGTTTGGGGGGCTCCATGTTCAAGGCATCTGATAAGAAGGACTATATAATACCCCAAACTTCTATAAAACCTTCTCTCGAGTAGAGTATGATCTTGGCTTCCAGACTTAATGCTTTTGACAGGTCTATGTTATTGGAATAAAATGACTAAAAACCAAGAGCTGAGTGAGAACGTTCCTGAACTTAGCAGCCGTGCTATCAATTTGTGAGCAAACCCACACTTTGGTCTTTGAGAGAAAATACGCTAAAAAATAAATGAGGTCAAGCTGGGATTTTCAAGCTAAGTTATCAGCTCTGAAAGAAGGCATAAGCATCCTTGCCTTTCAGTTATGTGGAAAATCTGCCAAGGGGCTGAACTTGGTCATTAGATGCAAGACAAGGTAGCTGGGATGGGAAAGAGAGAACAGGAAGGAAGGACACGGCAAGAAAATGGGGCTTCCTGTGGTTTTATGAGGGTCACTTCAGCCTCAGGAAGTAGAGACCTTGGGAGCAGCTAAACATATGCAAATGACATGCAACTTTTCAGAGGGAATTTGTTAAGTTACTTCATTAGCACTGAGGCCAAGGGCACCCAGGGCTAATGCGAAGTAGATCTGACGGTTTCCCTTTGTTTGCTTGGAGGTCTTCAGGGCAGTGGGAGGAAAGGGGTGAGCAGGCAACAGCCCCGTCCTTGAAAGGGAGCAGAAGCTGTGCGCTCTCCCAAGCCCTCTTGGTTTGAATGCTGGCTTTTGTCTCCCTAGGGCCATTGCTGTGCTCCCCGAGAGTCCAAGTAATGAAGCACTTGATTAAGACCTCATTAAAAGTTCATTGACATTCATCCCTACTGGAACCAACCTGCAGCCCATGGAGATGGCTCCCTGCAGCCTAGTGAGATGGCAGGAGGATGAGACCCGCCCTGCCCGGGAAGTGTGAAACCTGGGTTTGAATACTCTTTCTGCCACGTCACAAGCTCTGTGTTTGGGGGCAGATTTTTTAATCTCTTGGGAAGCCACTTTCCTCCTTTGTGTGTCTTCATTCTGATTTTCCACCCCTTTGCTGGCTTCCTCTGGTTGTAACCAAGGATGGTTACTGCTTGCACCATGGCCTTGTGAAACATTCTGAGAGTGGACAGTCCTCTGAGAAATACAACCAGTTCACAGAGGAATGCAAGAGCCTCTGGCCTCTGGTGACTATACCCCAAATCCACCTGAATCCCAGAGAGAAGAGAGTGGAAGTGATGAAGGGGGTGCCCCAGTGAAAGGGGAAGTTCCGGCTCGGCGCCTATAGCTCAACCGGCTAAGGCGCCAGCCAC
>NW_003852441.1:3925061-3975758 GCF_000181295.1 Otolemur garnettii | reverse complement strand
GAGATAACTAGTGTCAGAAACATTATTGAGAGAGGCAGAAAGCAGACTCTCCAGACAGGGTGGAGGGCCTTTCCTGAGCAGAAAGGGTGTTACCAAAAGTTCAGAACTTGTTCTCAAGGAAGAAAAGGGAGATTTGTTGAGGATTGGGGGTTCTGGTTCCCCAAATCCAGTTGACCTAGTCTGACTACTCGGCTGAGCTAGAAGGTTCAACCAAGGTACAGCAGGAATCTAAAGCAAAAGTGAGTGGAGACTGAAAATGGAACTAGAGTAAGGCAGGCAGGGAGAATAGGAAACAACATAACCTGCACACGCCTTCAGCCTAACACAGAGAGTTTATGTTTAAGAACTAAGAGTTTAGAGCACTTCCAAGAGTGGGTTCCTCTCATGAAGAGGTGAGAGAGATGGAGAGGCCCAGGCCCTGCACAGGTATAAACCCTCTTCCTCTCCTTTCAATTTCTTTGGAATTGGCTGCAAGTCTTTCATTGGCCTCTCTGTGCCTTTGGGAATTATCACCCTTTTCTATTGGTCATTGGTTGCCTAGGCTGCGTCATACCCACATTTTTATGGTCCTTCCAGACTTCCCGGTTCCACAGGCCAGGTTTTCCTGCCATCCCTCTTGAAGCCCTTTTCTTCTGTCCCTTCTTTTTTCTTTTCTTTTTCTTTTTTTGGAGACAGAGTCTCACTATGTCACCCTCAGTAGAGTCCTGTGGCGTCACAGCTCACAGCAACCTCAAACTCTTGGGCTTAAGTGATTCTCTTGCCTCAGCCTCCCAAGTAGCTGGAACTACAGGCACCCACCACAATGCCTGGCTATTTTTTGTTGCAGTTGCCAGTGTTGTTTAGCTGGCCTGGGGCAGGTTCAAACCTGCCAGCCTCAGTGCATGTGGCCACTGTGCTACCAGCGTCAATTCTCTTTGTGTCCCTTCTTAAAATTTATTCCCTTGATGGGGAAGGAGGAAAAGTAGCAGACTGTTCATCTCAACATACCAATTTTTCCTACACATAAGCAGAAACCCAGAGCTTTTTAAAGGGAGGGTCTGCTATCATTCAACTACAGTTAATGTCCCCTGCCCCTCTCTACTGAAGACAAAACTGAGACCTCTGCCCATCTGGACTGCCTACCCCACACCTCATACCTCAGCACCTCTGCCGGTCAGCCAGGAGCTGGCCTCCAGGCCCATCTTCTGTGGTGCCAAAAGAATCAGACATTTCCCTGCTGCTCCCAGTCACCAGGAGAGACAGGGATGCAGGTCTCAGCTGCCAAAAAGAGTTTTAAAGAGACAGAAACATTTTTGACTTTTTTTTTTTTAGGCTATTTCCTCTGTTATAGGCAGAGCCCCTCATTCTGAACACGGACCCCACACGGGGGCATAAAGCTCTGCTGTGCATCCACCGTCTCTCCTATAAATACACACAACTCCTCCCATAGCTCACTAAATATGCGTATTTCACCACCCTGCCCAGCAGAACTTCCTGTTCCCCTTACCCTTCCCTCAAGTTCATGCTCTCGGCTTCTGCCCAGGATGTTCAGCCTGCTACCCTTTATGAGAAACAACGATCCTCTTTCCAGATTTATAAACCTCATCATTTCCTTCAGTTGACACCACTCAGCCAGTGTGACAAAAACATTTGCAAGGTTTTTTTGGGGGGTGTGGGGGTAGTTTGGCTTCTGGACTTAGACCTTCTCTGTGAAGCTTATAATTTCCAAGGCCATACCCTGGGAATCTAGAAAACAGTCCTGCCTGCTCTAGGACACTGCTCCAATTCCTCTGAAGATTTTGTAAGAATTTCCATTCTCTTAACTTCACCCCCAAACTCAAGTAGCTTCTCGTTCTTCCTTTCTCACTTGTGGTGGTTGTCTTCCCTTGTTCTGGGCAAGGAAAAGAATCTTCCCTGCCCACAGCATTACCGAGATATAACTGACAAAAGAAATTGTATATATTTAAAGGGTAGCACAGGAAAGGATTATCATAATCAAGTTAATTTACACATCCACAACCTTACATAGTTACCTTTTCTCAGAAGCGTGTTATGAAAACATTTAAGATCAATTTTCTTAGTAAATTCCAAGCTATAATAAAGTTATCTTGACTATACTCACCACACTATACATTAGATCTCCAGAACTTATTTGTCTTATAACTTAAAGTGTGTATTCTTTCTTTATCTCAAATCCTTTTCATCTCTGCTAGATGACATAAACTTCATGTCTGATTCCTTCACTGACAGCCAAGTTTCTGAAAAAAATCAAAGCTTTTTTAAATTTGTTTTGCAGAAGGACCATGGCTTTTAATTCTGTATTTTGGTTCTAGATTTATAAAGGTCTGCTTCAAAGCTCCCAAAGAAGCGGATCTTTGTTCTCTCTGATTCTTTCCTGTCCACAGGCAATATTTACAGAGAGTCCCAAGGGTTATATGACCATTTGGTGGTGATGGCAGTGGCTCTGGCTGGTGACAATGATTTTTTGTTTGGCCAAACTTTAGTTAGGTTCCTGAACCTTCTCCTGGGGCCACCAATGCCCTTCCTTGTAAAGTCCAGACTTAGCAAAGAATTCTGTTTAAAAGTCAGTTTAGCAAGAACCATCCCCCCCACCCACCCCACCCCCATCCTCAAAATCTGACCAGGTTTCTCACCCGCCACCATCCCCTAGGTGATGTCTGCTCACCTTAGCTTGTGTCCAGCAAGAATTCTGTTAGATTGGTTTAGCCAGAATCTCCTTTACCCCTGATGTTTCCTCTTAGTAATTTTCCACCCATTGACCCTGCTCCTTGGCCTTAAATCCCACTTGCCCATGCTATTTTTGGAGTTGTCTCCCCACTTCAAAATCCCACTACAGTAATCCCTACACCTACCACAATGGGCCTGAATAAAGTCTTCCTTGCTGTGCTTTAACAAGTGCCACCGAATAATTTTTTTTAATACTGGAGAAAGAGGGATCTAGGTGAATGGTGTTGGCATCCAATGGTGAAGCTAATAAATTAACACTGTCTCTTCCTCCTTGGCAAATGCAGAATAAACTTAGACATAAGGGTCAGGCTAGGATAAATGTATCTTTATTTACAAAATATTCACTCCAAATGTTACAAAGGGGTAGCCAAGATGTAGAGGATATTCTGTAAATATTTGTAAAATTTTGTAATGAATGTTTTGTGACTAATAGTACATTTAGCTATGATTTCCTGTTTCCCCTATGTATGGCAACTTTATGGGAGGTCTTTAAGACACCTCCTACATTCATTCTCCACTGTGTCTTTTGTACTATCCCTTCTTGGTTGTACTCAAAGCATTCTGGTGTCATGGTGTGTGAGAAGACTTTCATTTAGCCCTGCAGAGCCACCTGCCAAATTTCTCAACCTGCTCTCTGCCCTAGGAGGAGGCTGACTTGCATGGACCACATCAATAGATGTCAAAGGACTCAGTGGACCTATGACTTCCATTTGGGTTTGGCCAATGAGGAACCCAGAAAGGAAACTTCAGGGAAGAAGGAGAATGAGGTGAGGGCATCTGTGCTCCCAGACCCTTCTCTGTGAGGGAAACAGAAGGGGTCTGAGTCCCAGTGGTAAATATCACAGGTACTATGATACTTACCATTTACCATCAGATTTACCATCAGGTCCTCCTCTTGGGTCTGATGATCCCTCTTTCCCTCTCTCTTCAAGCCCAGGGTTAGCCAGAAGGCTGCCCCCGCTCCACGTCTGCTATCTCCATACCCTTCCCACACCTTTAATACAGATGTGAGCGTGACATCTGTTGCCTGCTGGGAAGCTGACTGACATCATTAGGCTAACTTAGCAAAATGAACTGGGAGCCCTCTATTTTTAATCTATGTTCTGGAACACATTAAATAGTACAAGAATTTTCTATTCTTTGAAGGTCAAGGAACTGATCTCTAATGCCCTCTTGGCCTAGTATTTTAGGAATAAGATAGTTCTTTAACAAATGTTTAAAATTTTTCTCATGGTGGTTTCTTTATTTAGGTTTCTTCTTCTTTAGTCAAAATTAGAAACTGATCTTTCCTAAAAAAAAAAAAACCAGTCATTTCCTTAGGAATTTTGTAGTTATCAGCATGAAATTGTTTGCAGAGTTCTCTTTTACTATTTTTATCCATTCAGAGGTTACTGGGAGAATAATAAAAATTTGCACAATATCAACAAATTTGTAAGTAAAGAAAAAGGAAAACTAGAAAAAAATAAAAAATAAAATAAAAAGGAAAACTAATTTTTTTCTTAAGCAATTGTTCCATGAGATGCAATATTTTTGGTTATATTTGGTCACTACTGGGGCAAGGGAAACTTCCCCTTTGCCCTTGGAAGTTTCACTGAAAAATCAACTCACAGTAATTAGAGATTATTAATAAGAGAAAACTATACTGTGCACAGAGTGATTCCCCAATATTCCAATGAAACCCAAATACTTATGTATGTATCTTCATTTTGGGAGGGAGGGATGGAGAATATAGACAATTCTGCTGAAAGTCACTAAATGATTACCAGGGAGGATGAATAAATACTTGGGGAGAATGAATAGATGGGAGAAACAGATTGACTTATAAATGATTCTTTTTGAAAATTAAATTAACCTGAGAGACAGGCATTATTTTGGAAGATGGTTGGGCCAGTTCTGCTTATATCTTCTTTTCTACGATAGATATTGAGATAACAGGCAGGGAAAGGAAAGACAATTGTTCTTCTCCATGGGTCCTTTCGTCTTTATGGGGATAGAGGGAAACCCCTTTCAAGCCCACTAATTTCTAAGGGCTCTTAATTTAAAATACTCTTTATAGCAGAGACTTATATTTGGGGGAGATTTCCTACGCTCCTTAACTACCCAGAAACTGCTTACTACTTTCTCATGTTTGGGAACATCGGTGTCAGTATTGTCTGCTCTTCCTAGGGAGCAGTCAGAAATTCACTTCTCAAACGCCCATGTAGCTAGGACATAGATATGTGATCTAAGTATATATAAGAGACTTTGGGATGTCGTGATGCAAAGATGCAGACACCAGATAAAAGCCATTCCTGGCACAGGTAGTGGACACAACATCTAACTTGTGGAGGCTACATTAGCTTCAATGGTTTATTCAATCCCCAGCTTTAAGAAACAAATAGAGTCTCCATGTAAACTATGTGTATTACATGGCCGAAAGCGGGTGATTGTAACTGACTCCACAGCCATTTTCCCCAGCCCTTTTGGAGAACAGGTAAGGTACCCAACTGTAATGGGCTGAATTGTGTACCTCCCAAAATCCATAGTACCACAGAATGTGACTGTATTAGGTGGTAAAGCCTTTGAAGTGGTTATCCTTAAAATGAGACTGTTAGGGTGGACCTACTCCACTGGTAATGGTGTCCTTATAAGAACAGAAAGAGACAGCAGGAATGTGCACACACAGACAAAGACCACGTGAGGATAGACTAAAAAGGCAAGCTAAGGAGAGAGGTCTCAGCACAAACTGAATCTGCTAACACCTCGATCTTGGACTTCCAGCCTCCGTAATTGCGTGACAGTAAATGCCTCTGTCATTTAAGCCACCCACTCTGTGGCACTTTATTATGGTAGCCCTATCAAGCTAATACATTCATATCATTTAATATATTTATTTTCTGCTTGAATTTGCTAATGTGGACTTGATCATTTAAAATTAAGAGCAATGATTCTGCACATTATGTAATTATAGGAATGGCTCTCCCTTCTGACGTGGCTGAGTCTATTCCTACTGGAACAACTTTCCTGAAGGTTACAACTGTAAACTCTGGACACAATTTTTTTTAATTGAAATTAAGAATTAAAAAAAAAAACTTTCCAAATACTTTTGGACAAGAGCCAAAAAGTAGGTATATTCTGAAAGGGATATGACACTTGACAGAGGGGGATAGCCCTGGGTGTTTCACATATTCCCAATTTCTAGGATAAGGGCAGTCCCCAATCTTTACCACATATGGATAGCTAAAGCTTTAATTAAAAATTGGCTGTGATTATTTTGAGGAGGAGGCAAAAAACTAGAAAAAAGAGTTTGGGGAGACCATAAGCCAGAGAAAGAGGCCCCGAATTTTGTGTATGTAATTGGATCAAATTTCTGGCTATTTCCCTCCCTCACCACACATATGTAAGACAGACTCTAAACAGCTTAGCTAAGAATAAAATAAGTGACATGAAATTTGACCTGCTGCCCAAGGAAGATAATTGGCAGTTTTAGTCCAATCAAATTAATTGCCTGCTAAAACAAACAATAATCAGTCTTCTTCAGAAGAATATAAATGAATCTGGAGTCTTCACATTATAATATTTATAATGTCCAGGGCACATTTCAAAATCATTATTTTGACAAAGGAAACAAAACAACAATAAAACAAAGACAAGAAAATGTGACTCATTCTCAAGAGATAAAACAATCCATAAAGGGTTTGAGTCAGGATTGTAAATCATCATTATAACTATGCTTTAGAAAGTAAATGAAAATATACTCACAATGAATGAAGAAATAGTAATTTTCAGTAGAAAAATAAAAATAACAATAAAAGATCCATGAGATACTTACTAAGAAGAATACGTTCCAGCTCCATCACCTAATGTGCACAACGCAATGGTACATTTCAAAACTATTAAGGGGGTGGTGCCTGTGGTTCAAAGGAGTAGGGGGCCAGCCCCATATGCCAGAGCGGGTGGGTTCAAACCCAGCCCCAGCCAAAAACTAAAGAAAAAAAATAAAAATACAAAAAAAACTATTAAGAGTAGAGTATAAATGTCTTACCACAACAAATAAGTAAGTGAGATGATTGTTATGTTAACCAGTTTGATGTAAGCATTCCACATTATATATCAAATCAGCACATTGTACTCCATAAATGCATAAATACATTAATGTACACAGTTATGATTTAGTAAAAATAATAACAACAAAAGATCGAAATGGAAATACTAAAACTAACAAATATTGGAAACAATTATATGAATGTATGTATAAGAATACAGAGTTGTACATAGTAGTTTAAAATAGGAAAGGACAGAGACAACAGCTCCTGTAAGGAAAAAGTGCCCTTCTGGTCCAGTTTGTTACCCACAACCTAGGAGAGCGCGTCTTGGCCCACAATCCTTCAAAAACTGCCAGATACTTAATGAGAAGGTAAACAGAAGCAGTGGGGTGCCTTATTTTGCCAAAATAGAACGTTTTTAGCATGGCCCTCTGCCATCACTATCACTTCTTTTAAAATGAGAAACTTAAAATCGGGATCATCTAAACCAAGTCCAGCTGCCTAATTCTAAATATATAACTTTTCACCATAAAAAAATAAAAAAAGAAACTTAGCAGAGTGCAGTAGCTCATGCCTATAAGTACTTTAGGAGGTTGAGGTGGTTGGATTGCTTAAGCTTAGGAGTTTGAAACCAGCTCCGTGTCTACTAAAAATAGAAAAACTAGCCAGGCATTGTGGCAGGTGCCTGTGCTCCCAGGTACTCGGGGGGCTGAGGGAAGAGGATCTCCTGAGCCCAAGAGTTTGAGGCTTCTATGAACTATGATGCCAAGGCACTCTACCCAGGGTGACAGGGTGAGCCTCTATCTCAAAAAAGAGAAAGAGAGAGAAACAAGTAACAAGGACGTAATTTAGAAATATGACAGTCCTTCCCAAAAAAAGGACAGTTGACAACTTGCACTGACACAGGAAACGGGAGGAGAAGTAAGAGGGAGGATGTATTTGAAAATTACTAACACAATTCACAATGTTATTTGATGGTAGTTCTTCTATGTAACGGTTTTCTTGATATAAGTATTCCCATTTAGGATCTATATTTCACATGGTGATAAATTTTGATACCTCATCTTTGTTTTAATTCAATTAAAAATGTGAAAATACAGCTTCATGTAGTTTAAAAAAACAAAATGCCTCAATCACTTTCCTTAATTTAAAATCTGAGTTAACTGAAAAAGTTCAGGCAGAAAAACACAACTTTTTCTTGAATCTTTTTACCTATGCGCTGGAAAGAAAATAAGTTACAATAGGAATGATTTAGATGCTGCAGGAATGGGGGCTACAGACACACCCCAGGCAATGGCTTCACACCTTACAGGCCAGCAGGTAGCTCAGAGCTCTGCACACCAACGCAGAACTAGAGGAGTCTACTACCTGTGTGAGAATTTTGAATGGATCCCCCATGGAGTAATATTTAGTACTGGCAATCTCTGGGTTACGAATGAGAGAGGTTCTATAGGTTTGTTCTTAAGCCGAATTTGTGTGTAAGTTGGAACAGGGACAGTTACCTATCACCTGGAATAGCCTCCATTCATAAGTGCAAATCATACATCAGTTGGATGTTTGTAACTCAGGGCCTGCCTGTACTTACTGATCTCAAGCTTTGAGGAAATATGACACTCAGGTTCTAACATGGTCAGTGGATATCTGAAACCCAAACCTGCATTCTGGAATTCAGTCAGGCCACAGGTTTGATTAATTCTGATGAATTAGAGTCCAGTGACTTCTGGCCCAAAATGTTTCAGAGTTTCCTCAATGTAATTCAGGGAATTCTCCAATCTTCCCTGTTCTGGTCCCAATTTTTTAGTATCAACCAGGCCTGCCTAAGAAGCCTACTTGTAAAATTTGTATTGTATGAAATCTTCTGAAATGTACTATTGTTTAATTTAGAAAAAATAGAGGTAAACTCTCCTAGATCAGTTCTCAGGAACATTTTTCTATTTTCTCATTATTTTAATGTCTTTGTTAGAGTTATCTGATGATTTTCAGCACAAATCAAAATGCTATTTACCGGCTCCTTTTTAAAAACAGTTGACAGTGGCTCCATCTTCATGCGATCTAACATTGTTTTCTCTCTATAACTCACACTTTATAGATGCAAAGTCACCTTGAATCTTATTGAAATACCAATTGGAAGACAGAACGTTGTTTTTCTTACAAGGGTACAAGTGAATCTTTCTAAGAGTAGAATATGAACGTTTTCACACAGTAACTAAGAAAATGACATGAAGGCTATGTTAACCAGTTTGATGGAAATGTTTAAAATTGTATGTGAAAACACCACACTGTACCCCAAAAGTGCATTAATGTACATAGTTACCATTCAATTAAAAAAAATGGGAAAAAAAAGAAAGAACGTTGTTTTATGCTCTTATTAGTGCACACCTATAGCTTTTCAATGGCTATGATTTATATGGGCTTTTTTTCTAACTTTTCAAAGGAGGCTGGCCTAGTATTTGGAGTGGAGATTTTTTTCTCAGGAATTGCATGGTTACCTTTTTAATATTTCACTCTTCTGGGAAAAAGTAAGGGTGTACATTTACTTTAATATCAGTTTGCCAGATTCAAGATCCAGAAGCATGAAGAAATAAGAGCGTCTGATCCCTTTATCACAGAATTCCTTTTTCAGATTCGTTATGGCTGTTGGAAGCCACCTAGCTGATAAGCTCAATGGCTTGCTAACACACAGCACTGTGTTAGGACACATTGTGGTAGCTCTCCCACTTAACGCAGGCCTGGGCCAGAGGGAAAATGAGTACCACAGACCCTTTCCTGCAGTGTGACCTCCAGCTTTTCCTGGGTTGTAAGTAACATTGGCATCTAGCCCATCCCCGCAGGATCACAGGGTCCAACAGCCACCCTCTTCATTATTCCTTTCTGATCTAAATTAGAAGGTATCAAAGGATGTTTGCATTTATCTTTTAAATGAGCTGGTTTCTTTTCACATGCAAAATATATATAAGTTGAACATTCTCTTAGAAGAATTGGACATTGAGCAAATGTGCCTCCAGATTTCTAGTATGTGATTATATGCTAATGACGGAAATCAGAAATATTTTTCACCCAAATAATGGCATTTTGACATGCTAGACTGACTAAGGAACCCTCACGGTCTCTTTGACCTTCCCACCCCATCAGCCACAATCAAGACTGTAAAAAGACTGGCTTAGAATTGTCATTTAAATCAGTCCAGAAGAAATATTACCATGGACAGCAAGTTTACCTCCATCACCCTGGCTTTTGACTTGCTTCAAAAGAATTTGACCAGAGTTGGTACCATTTGCAGTGATAAGAGGGACTTGCTTGTAGAACTCCGGGCCCCATCAACAAAAACCCTCCATCCAGGACAGTAAGATCTGCCTGTCTCCACATGTGACATTAGTTATATTCCAGAGACAGGAAAGGTAGTTACAGTGCCTTCCACACAGCATGAAGATAGAAAAGTGAGGGATAACAAGCTTGGTGTCATCCACCAGACTTGATAAGTGCAAGAAAACATATTTCTGTCCTGAAGAACTCAGAGTTGGCCCTGGGGATTTTCACCAATATCATTGCCACTGCAGTGTACAATTTATATGCAATTTTTTGGGAAACAAATAGTGGCTGGTCACAACTTCATTCAGAAAGCATGAGAAGGTGCACCCAAAACGCTCACGGTCTCCACAAAAATCATACAAGGCCACTGAATCTTTGTGGGCATGAGTGCAATCAGGGACACGGCACAGTGACAAGAGAAATGGGTTATACAAAATCAAAAGGAAGAGTTACGAGATGAGCAGGGAAAAGCCCAAGAACAGGTCACTGCTACCTTCATCCCCATGGGAGAGACTGGAAGCACACAAAGGCAAATACACCTGTCCCAGCCACGCAGCCAAAGAAGAAAATATAACAAAGAGAGCATTCAGAAAATGAGATTAAAGTGTTGTTAGTTACTTGTAAAAAGATAAAAATAAATAGGTTTTGTGTGAAATTATAGTACTGTTTATTCTGGGGTGAGTGATTGACTACTTCACTGTTGTTCATTGGGTCTGAATTGGTGACTGCTCTGAAGATAATATCCTCTCTCTGATTCATTTAAATTCCAGAGGACTGTGAACTAAAATAAAATCTTAAGCCCTACAGCTAACTGAATGGGCCCTCAGACAAGGGGACCCCAGAAAAACTTTAAAGCTGAGTTGCTGGCCAGGATGACAAGGGAGATGGGTCCCTCCTCATCAGGTCCCCTCCCTCCTGGGGTTACTTTCTAAAGAGTAAGATACTAAATCATTAATAGGCCCAAGGCTGTGCAAGGCTAAACTTAAACCACACCTGCAGGCCATCAATTTACTCCACAAATCGCTGGAGTTAAATGTCTGGTGGCTTGTCTTTGATTAAGGGGCATCCTTATCTTAAGTTAAAACATTCCAAGCCCTCAGACAAAGCTTAGTTTCTTTAACCAATTACATATCAAAGGACCTTTAAACCCACCTTTAATCTCTTACTACAGTATTCACTTATGATCTTATGTGTAATTCCCATCTTTGGAATATATGAAACCAAACTATAAGTCAGCTAGTGTGGGCACATTTCCTTGAGACTTCATGAGACCACATGTTCAGGGCCAGCTACATACATTCAGTTCAAAATAAACCTCTTACTTTACAGAGTTTGGTGGGGGGGGGGGGATTGTTTCTTTGTTTTCCCATTAACAGAACTATTTACCAGTTAATCTTAGTTCCCCAACCGGTCATGCTCCCTGGTAATCTTTTATTCCTTTCCCCCCCTTCCCAAAACCCATTTTGCCAGTGTAGGGGTGAGGAGAAACTTAACCTCCCCCTCCCCTCTTCAATGTTCTCTGAGAGACCAAATCAAAGAGTTAAGGCAAATTAATAAGAAAAAGATTTATTTACTGTACACATAAGGAGAAATCACAGAGTGATAAACCAGTTTTCCAGTGGACTTTGGATACTTTCATGCACATCTTTTAGAGGTGGGGAGACACTGAGAAGTATAGGGGGTTAAATGGTTGCTGGGGGGATCAGTGGAGGGGGAAACAGAATGACTTGTAAATTAACCTGAGAGACGGGTATTGTGTTTTAAATGATTTGGGCCAAGTCTGCCTGCATATTTGACCTTCATTCCTGTAATGTATAGATATAATGGGAAGGGGAAGAGAGGTCAATTGTTCCCTTTGATCTTCTGATCAGGTCAGTCCAAGTAGAGGGAAAGCCCCTTTCAGTGTTTCTTGATCTTGAATGGCCTTCAATTCAAAATATTCTTTATACCAGGGAGCCATATTTTGGGGTGAAATTCCTGAGCTCCTTCACCAGAAAGTCATATAAGCTTCTGAAACTTGTTGGGGAGTTAAATCTTCATCCTGAAGTCTCTCATGTATGCACATTAAAATAAAATTTGTATAGCTTTTCTCTTATTATTGTATTAGCTTTACTGTGAGTTGATTTTTCACCAAACCTTCCAAGAGCAAAGGGTAGGTTTTCCCTTAGTCCTAACAATATATAGATAAAAACTTTTATCATTAAATCAATTTAATAATTCTTTTAAAAATTGAAAAAAACAAATGTGAGACTTAAGGATGCACATGAATGTGTGGGATTAAACCACTATCTTTACTCAAACATAACCTCGTAGGATTCTGCCTGGCCAGCCCCCCTTCCTTGGGAAACCACACTTTCATTCCACATCCATGTGGTTTAAGGGCTCACCTATTCCCACTCCCATGCAAGTGAACACATGACTTGGCCTGGCCAATCAGATTTCCAGTCCCTATCCACATTGGTCCAAAGATGAACACATGATCCGGGCATGGCCAATCAGAATTCTCTGCAGAACCTGTGTTTGTGGGAGCTATCAGAAAAGGTGGTCCTCTTCCTCTGTGGGCACTGGCTCTAGAAAGCCTATGGGCTGGTAAGTTGGTGGAGGCCATCTTGCAGACATGTGGGCAGACCCCAATTATAGGTGCTACTTCATGTTCCTACTCTACTGCCAATCACTATGAACAAGATAATAAAAAGGAGAGAAATGAATGGAATCCATATTTACTGAGCACACATTACGGGTCAGGATTCATACTAGGCCCTTCATGCCAATCTCCTCACTTAATTTTTACAACCATCCTTTGTTGTTCCATTTAATTCTTATGACCACTCTTTAGGTTGGTATTATTGTCCCAGTTTTAGAAATAAAGAACCCCAACATCTCTAAACTAAATTCTAAAACCTCTGTGCTTCCATCTTGTAGCGGCCAGTATAGCTTATGGCTAGGAGGAGTGAGAGTTATAAGAAATACCTGTAATGGAACACCTTGGAGAAAAGGGCATGGAGAGAGATTTAGTTCTAACAAGCATGAGAGCTCCTGAGATGGGAGCATTGGTGAATTGGCAGTCTCTACATCTGTGGTGTTGAGAGGCACAAGCTCAGCCTTATGTTAGGCTGGAGGAGAAGGCAGTTGGGAGCATACGCATTCTGTCACGGACATGCTTACTCTGACTCTGTCTCCTCTTCTGCCTGCAGCACACAAGCACAGAGTCTCTGCTAAAGATTACCAAGTTCTGCCAAAGACTAAGCTCTATCTGTTCTAAGAAGACTGCTTTACTCTCTCTCACACACACACACTCTCTCTCTCTCCAGCTAAAGGAGATAGCCCTCAAGCACCTAAGAGAAACTGTTCCTGAGCAAGGTAGCTTAGCGGTCCCTATCTGGAACCTACTGAGCCGGGCCTGAGACCTGGCCAGTCCCGGGCCCTGACAAGTGGTGTCAGAAGCAGATCCTGACACCATCTCACTTGCTGTCCTCCCCTGTCGCCTTAATTTACCTCACAGGGATGAGGACCTAGTGAATTCAGATTAACCTAACAGGCTGCCGATCACTACACTGCCATGCTTAGGCTTCATGAAAATCCTTTTTATCCTTTTTTACAAAATACAGATATTTTTGCATGTTAAAACATTTACACTTGAGCTTATACTTAATGGATAGATTTCTTTTTTCCTAAGAAGTGTTTTTGTTTTCCTTTGTTCAAGACTGGAGTCTTTTTAGGTCCCCCTGGGTAGAGTGCTGTGGCATTGTCACAGCTCACTGCAGTCTCAGACTCTTGGGCTGAAGTGATTCTCTTGCTTCAGGCTCCCAAGCAGCTGGAACTATAGGCACCTGCCACTATGCCCGGCTATTTTTAGAGATGGAGCCTCTCTCTTGCTCAGGCTGAAACTTTTGAGCTCAAGCAATCCACCCACCTCGGCCTCCCAGAGTGCTGGGATCATAGGCATGAGCCACTGTGCCTAGCTGGGTAGGGAGTTTGGGGGAGATGGAATGAAAGGCTGGAATAAACCACATCTTGGGCAGAAGACTAGAGGAACTTGGTCCCGCCTGAGACACGCTTCTCTGCTCCAGGAGAAGCAGTAGGGTGTGTTCCAGATGAGATGCTGGTCAGAGTGCTTCTTATGAGATGTGTTTATATCCTGAGAATGTGGCCTGTAAAGGGCCTGTTTGTGCCTAGAGATGGGGTCTGGACCTGAGCCTGCTCAGGCCTAGAAAAATGGGGGTCCCTGTGCAGCCCTGAGTGGGGTACCCGTATATCACTAGGATTATAGGCCTGATTGATCAGGTCTGGCCTCCTGAGAAGTTTTCATTAAGTCAGCAAGACATCATATATTAAAGCCATATGAACGTTAAGAAGATGAGGCAATGAACTTGCTCCACTGAAGCCAAATCATGCTACTGAACCTCTTCCTGAGAGTGAATGAGCTCGTCCGATGTTTTCTCAGTTTTCTCAGCTCACAGTCAATGGAGCTGGAGCACAGGAGCTTCTGGGAAGAGAGGAGAGAGAAGTGATAGACCTCCCAGCCAGGGCATTACCAAAAGAAGCCTGTAGTCACCATTGCTTGCCCACAGGTTTCTCTGCAAGTGCTAGGATGCTGAGAACCAGGAGGTTGGGGGTACCAGGGGTGGGCAGAGGTGCCAGAAAGGTTGGTGGAAGGACAGACAAAAATTAAAGGCAAGGCACCTGCTGAGTTAACCTGGTCCTGGCCAGCCCCTCCGTCCGTTTCCTCTGGGATCCTCTTCTTTAAACTGCAATAGAAAAGGGCCTAGGAACTCGATCCTGGAGAGCCTCAAGCTTCTTTCTTATTGAATGCTGGCTCTTGTTTACAGATTCAGGTTTTCAAAAAGGGATAAAATATTGAATTCAATAAATCAATGTAAAACTCATCATTTTGTTGCTCTCTGACTTCACTTCATAATGCGTTACTACTGAAGTGTTTTTCTTCTGTTGGTCATAGCCCATGGTATAATGTGCTGGCCTTATATCATTATCGATTCTTACGTTAGCATAAATATTTCTTTAATAGTATCATTTATCTCATTTGATTCTTACTGTTCCCATTGTGAGACAGGAGAGCCAACTTCATTATTTCCCTTCCTCAGCTGTCTTGCTCAGAATAGACTCAGTGACTATTTATCGGCTGGATAAAATGAAGAAACTTTGATTCAGAGATTGTGTGTGCATGTGTGGGTGTGCATGTGTGTGTGTGAGAGAGAGAGACTTGTCCCGAATCACACTGGGCTTCAAAGCAGAATCCAGATTTCCTGGTGTCTGCCCGGAAAATTTCGCCTGTAGGGCACTGTCTTTCCCACACATTAACCTGCCAGCCCTCCTGGCAAAAGATCAAAATGAGCCCAAGGTGAGCAATTCAGGAATCAAATGGAGGAGCGAGTAAGCCCTTTCACAACTCTAGGTTCTGGGGGCCAGATCATATCCCGGCAGTAGCTGTGACATAGATGAGAGAACCCTCTACCTTGTCCCGGGCTGACAGGACAGAGAGCAGAAGAAGCCTCCTCTATGGACAGTCAAATCTCTTGATCTGGGAGATAATACTTCTAATTTCCATCAGTGCGGACTATGTCCCAAACCAGAAGGAGTTTGCCTAATTCATCATGCTCCCAGGCGACACAATGGGACCTCTGACAAGCAGAACATTGGAAAGTGAGAGAAATGGACGTTGTGAAGGCTCATGAATTGCAAATGCTTCTTCATTAAAGGATGCTCTCTTGCTTGGGACCATCTGCTTGATATAACTGAGCCCAGGTCCTCGGGCTAGAAACATCTGCTGCTCTAATAATTTTACCTCTTAATTAAAGTACAGCCAAAAGGAGGCCAAACATAGCTACGACCCTGGACCCATCAGAGTTTAGCCACACAGACCAGAGAATGCATCCCCCTTGGTCCAGAATGAAGGAGAACACAGGTGTGCTGTACAATCAATACATGTGCTCCCTACCAAGATAAAACAAATTTGGGTAAATGAACCCACTTTCCCACTGACTTGTATCATTTCAAAGACATTTTATCTTGCAGTTTAATTGATCTTCCCCTGGTAGGGCCTCCTGACCAGTTATCTTTACGCTGATCTACCCTGGGGCATCGAAGTCAAGTAGTTAATGATCTATGAATAAACACTTTAATGCACTTAGGGGAGATGTCATTTAAAAGAACCCACCTCTAATCTTTTTGTACTGCAAAGAATTCTTTTGTAATTCAAACTGTAAACTCTGTAATGGACTTATTTTGTAAATTCGGATTTTCATGTGTTTTCACATGCATCATCAAAGAATCAGTGTGTAGAAACCCTTTGATGTGTACACAGTACAGCATTAGATAAACAGGCTACGACACTATTATTCCTCAATGTGAGATGCACCCACACTATTTCAAACTTAGGTCAAATTGTAAGCATACCACAGAGATTCTAGGATACTTCTATCTCCCCTTGCCCTACACCCCTCATCCCGACTAGATTACAATCTCTCAAGAGCCCAGAAGCTTTAGTTTTTTAAAAATTTTGTTTCTCTTGTAGTTATCTTATCCTGGGCTCTGCCCCTCCAGGTGCTGCCAAAGTGACTGAATGAGAAATAAGACCCATCATGTGTTCATTCTTTACTCATTCAACAAATGCTCATTAAGCGTAATTTTGTGCTGGGAAAACAGCGGCACACAGGGCAAGGTAATTCCCTTGTAGAGCTTTGTTAAAAGAGCAAAGAGAAGTAAAAGTAAATGGAGAGTATCTAATAAAATGTCAGTATGAAATTTCTCTATGAAGACAAATAAGCAGGGGATTGAGGAGAAGCTGTTATTCACAGGCTTGGTCCTTGGAAAACCCTTCCTTGGAAGTGTCACTGGCATGAAGCTGAGTAGAATGCAGGAACCAGCCCGGGAATACAGAGTGAGGAGCCTTTGCTGGAACAGCAGCTGCCAGTGAAGCAGCCCAGAGGCAGAAGCACCTTTGGTGTCTTCAGGGAGCAGCTAGATGATCGTAAGGATAGAACAGGGTGAGTGAAGCCAGCAGTGGGAGGAAGTGACATACGGGAGGTATGCAGGGGCCAGACCCCATGGAGTTTGGGTGGGTGGTTAGGACTTAATCGTCAGAGGAATCTGTATAAGGAGAATGGATGCCACGTCCCAGTGCCCTGGGAAAGGCAGGGCCCTCATATTCTGTTCTGCTCCTTCCTCTCTTGAGAAAAAGAGTGAACAGTTGTAAAATCCAAGATAGCATTAAAAGCTTCTTCCTAAAGTTTTGCTGAGGACCCTTAAGGACCTTTTAGAGATCATAGCCCAACACCCTCATTGGACAGTTATAACCTGAATAAATTCTAGGCTTCTATATGATCCAGGCTCAGGGAAATGTGATTAAAAAGGCATTTAAATATTTATTTGAAATATGAAAATTGTTAGAATCAAAATGGAGTCACTGATGTTAAGAAAACCATGAAAAACCGTCCCGGAGACGGCCATGAAGAGAGTTCTCACACTTGTAGTATGCCCAATAATGAAAGAGACTCTACAAAACCCACAACCTTGCACAAAGCCCATTGCAACCTCACACAAAAATACTTCTACAAGGACCTCTGTCCAGCAGCTGCCCGTCCAACCTCAGGCTGGCATCACCCTTGTTATTGATCTTTGTAACCAAGGCTAAATTATTTCAAAACAATGACGTAGTTCTTGTTTTTTCCCTACATAAAACCTTCTTTTTGCTTTATCTCCCTGAATGCACATATGATTTACTATGTCACACGTGTTCCCATTGTGAGTCCTACCCCCAAATAAACATCTTTTCTTTTATAGAACCTCTCTCTGTTTGTTATCTAGGTTGACAGCATCATGAGATACTTTTCCATGACAAGTATCTTATAGAGAATATCTGAAAATTATTCATCCTGTTACACCACAAGGGAGAAAAGATAACTTTCTCTCCACCCTTGTGAGTTCTTAGCCGAGGACTCCTGGTAACAAAAGACAGTTTAATAAGACAAAAACAAACAAGTTTGTTTACATGTATACCTCATGCATACATGGGAGATACCCAGGGGAAAATGCATAATTCTCAAAGAGACAGCTTAAACCTCTGGCTTTTACAGCATCTTCAACAAAGAACAATACGTTTTTTGAGAATCAAAAAGACAAAGGAAAACGATCTTGAGTCTCTGGGGGTAGCAAATTGTAGGACAGCAAATAAATGGTAGATAAAGGCTAGTTAGTAAAATTCGTCATGTAGATTCTTCTGGTGCCATCTCTAGGCTGAGAAGGGTCTAAAGTGTGTGTTTGATGATCAATCTTTATCTTCCTTGGCAAAGAGGGGAGGAAGGATAACTTTGCAAATGGACATCCTATTTTTAGGCAAATAGGGGAAAGACAGAGAGCTTTGCTTGTATTTGCTTCTTCTCAATTGCTTTCATTTTAGAATAATTTTTATGCCAAACTGGCATATTTTAGGGAAGTATATTCTGGTCTCCCACAATATAAATGAGGAAGAATTGGGCTCAGATGCGGCAGTGGCATGTCTCAGGAGAGAAAGTGAGATCCCTGTGCTCTCAGAAGAGTCCGTGAGAGGCATTCACACACACACTGTCTCATTCGGTCTGCACAGACGAGAGAAGCCAGGCTCAGGAAGGATTATTTTACATTTCTACATGATAATCTGCTACCATGTTCAGAGCCTGGATTTGAGGCTGTCCTGACTGAGGTCCAATTAAATTCTTTTTCATTTGGGTCTCTGATTTCTAACCTGGTGTTTACTCAACCAAGACAAAGAAATGGGATGAATTGTCCTCAAATTACAGAGAGTCTGAAAAACTTGTCTCCATGTTCTTCCCCTGAGGGCAGAATTTGAGAAAACAGAGTTGAGGTTCTATTGTCTGCTTGGGGAGTCATTGCATGGCTTGTAGTTTGCTTGTTTGTTTGTTATGGATTTATTTGTTTCTTTGAACAGGCAATTCAGGCCTGGTAAAACAAAGGGCAAGGAAGGGCCAAAGAGAAAAGTGAGCCTTCCTCCCCACTCATGAGTTATCCAGGTCCCCTGACTATGTATTTTCCAGAAATATTCTGTGCACTTACAATGTACCACTGATAGACTACTAAAGTGATGTGCATCTCATGGTTTGCCAAAACATACGCTTCACATGCTATGGTTCACAGAATGGTATATCTTAGCTATCTTTCCATGTTAGTATAAAAAGAGCTTTCCCATTCCTTTTTAGAGCCAAGTAACGTGGCACTGTATGGACGTACCATCACTTATTTAACCAGTCCTCAGCGATGGGCACGCATATTGCTTTGACTCCTTCACTGCTGCACATGCTGTTCCCACATTTAATTTCACATCATTTCTCACATATGTAACTATACCTAATATTTATCAAGTAACTTCTATCTAGCTTGTAATTACTGCATCAGGAGAATAGCATTTTCTTTTTCTTTTTGTAAGAGATAGAGTTTTACTATGTTGCCCAGGCTGGAGTGCCATGGCCTTATCACAGCTCACTGTAACCTCAAACTCCTGGGTTTAAGTGATCCTCCCATCTCAGCCTTGTAAGTAGCAGGGACTATAGGCACACGGCAAGTTGCCTGGCTAATTTTTTGTATTTCTGTAGAGTCTTGCTATGTTGCCCAGGTTGGTTTTGAAGTCCTGGCCTCAAGGGGTCTTCCTCCCTTGGCCTCCCAAAATGCTGGGATTACAGGTGTGAGCCACTGTACCTGACTGTATGTAGAATTTTTTATTTTAATTAGCAGTATTTATCATTCTGTATTTGGCTTCACAAAATATCTTTAAGGTGATACATGTCGTAGCAAATGGCAGGATCTCCTTTTTATGGCTGAATAATATTCCATTGCGTATGTGTGAGTGCTACAGTTTATCCATTCATCCTTTGACAGACACTAGGTTGTCTGTCAACAGACACAAGGTTGATTCCATATCTTGGCTATTGTGAATAATGTTGTAATGAACACAGGAGTGCAGATATCTTTATGAGGTGGTGATTTCATTTCCTTTCCGTATATACCAGAAGAAAGATTGTTGAGTCATATGGTAGTTCTGTTTTTATTTATTTATTTATTTATTTATTGAGATAGAGTCTCACATTGTCAGCCTTGGCAGCATGTTGTGGCATCATAGCTCACAGCAACCTCAAACTCTTGGGCTCAAGCCATCCTCTTGCCTCAGCCTCCCAAGTAGCTGGGACTATAGGTGCCTACCACAACACCTGGCTATTTTTAGAAACAGGATCTTGCTCTTGCTCAGGCTTGTCTTAAATTCATGAACTCAGGCAACCCACCCACCTCTGCCTCCCAGAGTGCTGGGATTACAGCCGTGAGCCACAGCACCAGGCCTTTTAGTACTTCACACTGCTTTGCACAATAGCTTCACCAATCTACATTCCCACCAACAGTGGACACACACAAGGGGTCCCTTTTCTCTATATCCTAGCCAACATTTATTATTTGTTGGCTTTTGGATAATATCCATGCATTCTAATGAGTATAAGGTGACACTTCACAGTGGTTTTGATTTGCATTTCCCCAATGATAAATGATGTTGAATAACTTTCGATATATGTAGTAGCCATTAATTGAGTTACTTGTCTTTCTGCTGTTGAGCTCTTCATAAATTTTGTAGATTAACCCCAGATATATGGTTTGCAAATATCATTTGGCCAATCATTAGGTTGCTGTTTTACTTTGTTGATCATTTCCTCTGCTGTGCAGAAGCTTTTTAGTTTAATATAGTCCTACTTATTTATTTTGCTTTGTGGCCTCAGTTATGGTGTGATAGTCAAAAAATCTTTGCCAAGGGCAATGTCTAGGAACTTTGTCCATATATTCTCTTCTGGGAGTTTTATGGTTTTAGGTCCTATAGTACCATCTTGAGTTGATTATTATGTGTGGTATAAGATAATTTCATTTTTTTTGCATGTGGAAATCAGTTTTCCCAACACCATTTTTGAAGATATTATCTTTTCTCCATTCCATATTCTTAGCACCCTTGTTGAACATCAGTTGACCATGTATGCCTGGGTTTTATTCTGGGCTCTTTATTCTAATACACTGGTCTATATGTTTTTTGTTGTTGTTATTATTTTTTATTAAATCATAGCTGTGTACATTAATGCAGTCATGGGGTACAGTGTGCTGGTTCTATATACAATCTGAAATATTTTCATCAAACTGGTTAACATAGCCTTCATGTCATTTTCTTAGTTATTGTGTTAAGACATTTATATTCTACATTTAGAAAGATTCACATGTACCCTTGTAAGATGAACCATAGGCATGGTTCCACCAATCACCCTCCCTCCATCCATCCTCCCCTTCCCTCCCTCTCCCCATATTCTTAGGCTATAATTGGGTTATAGCTTTCATATGAAAGCTATAAATTGGTTTCATAGTAGGGCTGAGTACATTGGATACTTTTTCTTCCATTCTTGAGATACTTTGCTAAGAAGAATATGTTTCAGCTCCATCCATGTAAACACGAAGGAGGTAAAGTCTCCATCTTTCTTTAAGGCTGCGTAATATTCCATGGTGTACATATACCACAATTTATTGATCCATTCGTGGGTCAATGGGAACTTCAGCTTCTTCCATGACCTGGAAAATATGAATTGTGCTGCAGTAAACATTCTGATACAAATATCTTTGTTGTAGTCTGATTTTTGGTCTTCTGGATATATACCTAGTATATATGTTTGTTTTTTATACCAGTGCCATACTGTTTCAATTATGATAGCTTTGTGATATAATTTTAAATCAGAAAGTATGATGTATCCAACATTCATTTTTTTCCCCTCAGGATTGCTTTAGCTATTTGGAATCTTTTGTGGTTTGTTTTTCTATTTCTGTGGAGAATGTTACTGGGATTTTAATAGCAATTACAATAAATCTGTATAGTGCTTTGAGTACTATGAACATTTTAGTAATCTTAGCTCTTCCAATCCATGAACACAAAATATCTTTCCATTATCTGTGTCTTCTTCAATTTCTTTCATCAATGTTTTATTGTTTTCAGTGTACAGAACTTTCACCTCCATGGTTAAATTCATTTTTGAGTATTTTTTTGATGCTCTTATAGATGGAATTGGTTTCTCGATTTTTTTTCACTAGATCATATTTGTATATAGCAATGCTATTGATTTTTGTATGTTGATTTTGTATCCTGCTACTTTACTGAATTTATTTATTAATTCTAATTGTTTTTTATTTAATCTTGGTGTTTTCTACATTAATCTGCAAGTAGGGATACTTTACTTCTTTCTTTCAAATTTGGATTCCATTATTTCTTTTCTTTTCTGAGTCCTTTTGCAGAGTACTGGTCTTCGGCATTATGTTGAATGGAAGTGGTGAGAGTGGGCATCCTTGACTTGTACTATATTTTAGTGCAAAAGCTTTCAGTTTTTCCCCACTGATTATGTTAGCTGTAGAGTTTTCATATATGATTTTTATTATGTTGAAGAACTTGCCTTTCATATCTGAACAGTTGACAGTTTTTATCAAGAAAGGATGTTAAACTTTGTCAAATGCTTTTCTGTGTTGCATCAACCATGTGGTTTTTAACTTTCACTGTGTTCATGTGAAGTATCACATCAATTAATCTGCATATGTTAAACCAGGCTTTTATGCCAGGGATAAATTCCATATAGACACAATTATAAGCTTTTGATATGCTATTGGCTTACTGATATTTTATTGAGGATTTCTGAATAAATGTTCATCAGAAATATTGACCAATAACTTTCCTTTCTTGTGGTGTCTTCAGAAAGAATAAAGAGAGGAGCTGAAAAACAATTTGAAGAAATAATGGGGAAAAAAGTCCGAAATTTTCCAAAAAACATAAGCCCACAGCTTCAAGAAGTTAAGGAAACCACAAATAGGATAAAACCAAAGAAACCATGCCAAGACACATTATAATTAAACTTCTGACAACTAAAAAAAATATTGAGAATACCCAGAGTGAAACAATGCATTTCTCTAGACATTGCCCTAGATAACACCAGTTCAAATTACAGCTAACTTCTCATCTGAAACCACAGTGGGCAGAAAGAAGTAGCAACATTTTTCAGTCTTGAAAGAAAAAAAAAAAAACTGCCAACCACAAATTCTATATCTGGCAAAATTATCAGCAAGAAAGGGGAAATAAAAATATTCTCTGACAAAAGAAAACTAAAAGAGTTTGTCACTACTTAGACCTACACCTATAGAATCACTAAAAGGAATTCTTCAAAGAGAAAGAAAATGATAAAAGCTGTCTGGGAGCACCAGAAAAATAGAAATAAACCAGTGTATATAATAAATAATTCTTCTCCTAGTGCATTTTATAAATCATTTTTAATAACTGAAACAACAATTGTAATATCATCAGATACTTGAGAAATTAAAAGGGGAAAGGTAAAAGTGTGTAAATGGAAAACGTTTTCCATACATCACTCAAGGGATGAAATGTTAGTATCAGTAGACAACTGATATTACCCCAAAAAAACACTATAAAAACTGTACAAGAAGATACATTTAAAAAGCAATAAAAGTAATTGTTTAGAGAACTACAGAGCAATGTAATATGGGATTGAGAAAATATATAAAGAAGAATGTATGTCTACAGTAGTACAAAGTTCAGGAGGAAAGAGATTAAAGCAGGGATCCTCAAACTTTTTAAACAGGGGGCCAGTTCACTGTCCCTTAGACCATTGCAAGGCCAGACTGCGGGCCCCAGGATGAGTTGGCTGCTAAGCAGGACAGGCAGTGGTGGCAAAAACACCTGGCAGGCCAGATAAATGTCCTAGGCAGGCCGCATGTGGCCCGTGGGCAATAGTTTGAGGATGCCTGGATTAAAGTACACTACAATAGGTTCTGATACTATATATAAGTGGTATCATATCAATTAGAGTTAGAATAGTATAAGCTAAAAATGCATATTATAAACCCTAAAGTATTAAAATACAAAAGAAGAAGAAGAAGGAGTTGTAGCTTATATGACAAGACCAGTGGTCTCCAACCTTTTTGGCACCAGGGACCAGTTTCATAGAAGGCACTTTTTCTATGAACTGGTGTGAGGGGGTGGTTTGGGAATAATTCAAGCACATTGCATTTATTGTGTACTTTATTTCTATTATTATTACATTGTAATATATAATGATATAATTATACAACTCACTATAATGCAGAATTGGTGGGAGTCCTGAGCTTGTTTTTCTGCAGCTAGATGGGCCCAGGGCTGGCATCACTGTCTCAGCTCCCTCTCAGATATTCAGGTATCAAGATCTCTTAAGGAGGCACAACCTGGACCCCTCCTATGTGCAGTTTATGGCATGGTCTGCGCTGCTCTGAGAACCTAGTGCCGATGCTGATCTGATAGGAGGCGGAGCTCAGATAGTGATGTGAGTGATGAAGAGTGGCTGTTAACACAGATGAAGTTTTGCTCACCTCCTGCTGTGTGGCCTGGTTCCTAATAAGCCAGAGACTGGCACTTGTCCACCACCTAGGGGTTGGACCACAGCACTGGACAGTGAGTACAGAAGGCAGGCAGTGGGTATTTTGTAGTAGATACACATCTTCCTGTTCATTCCATCAAACACTAATATAGATCCTTCTGTGAAAGGATTGTGCAGAGGCATCTGACATCCCTCCCCTATCAACTTTATTTTATTTATTTATGTTTTGGTTTTTTTTTTTTCAGAGACAGAATCTCACCTTATGGCCCTCAGTAGAGTGCTATGGCATCACAGCTCACAGACATCTCCAACTCTGGGGTTAGGCATTTCTCTTGCCTCAGTGCCCAGAGTAGCTGGGACTACAGGTGCCCACCACAACGCTGGGCTATGTTTTGTTGCCATTTGGCCGGGGCCACATTTGAATCCACCATCCTTAGAACATGGGGCCAGTACCCTACCCACTGAGCCACAGGCCCACCTGACCTGTCAACTTTAAATGTGAGAAATTATCCTGCAGGGCCTGACTTACTCAGTGAAAGCCATCTGAAGGAAGGCCCCCAGCCAGACTCCAGTCTCCCTTTCCTGGATCCTGCCTTCATGATCTGGGCCTGGGCCCAGGAGGCCCCACCTGCTCAAATTCTTCTCCTCTTGACTGCCTGACCTTGGATTTCACAGTTACTTGGCCTACTCCACAATTGTCTAAGCCAATTACTTATAATGAGTCTGTCTATCTACCTACCTATCTACATGTATATGTAATATTTATAGCAATATTAAATTTATAAATTTAATAATTTAGATGCAATGGAAAAATTGTATGGGGAGGTGCCTGTGGCTCAGTGAGTAAGGCACCGGCCCCATATACCAAGGGTGGCGGGTTCAAACCCAGCCCCGGCCAAACTGCAACAAAAAATAGCTGGGCGGGCGCCTGTAGTCCCAGCTACTTGGGAGGCTGAGGCAGAAGAATCGCCTAAGCCCAGGAGTTGGAGGTTGCTGGAGCGACTCTGCTGCACTCTACCGAGGGTGAAAAAGTGAGACTCTGTCTCTACAAAAAAAAAAAAAGAAAAAGAAAAATTGTATGAAAGACACTTGCTATCAAAACTCATTCAAGAAGAAATAGATAACCTTAATATCTCTATAAATATTTTAAGATATTGAATTTGTAATTTAAAAGTTTCTCACAAAGACAACTCCAGGCCAAAAGTCTTCAATGGTGAAGTCTATGACTTATTTTTAAAGAATAATAGCATTAATTCATACAAATTCTTCCAGAAAATCATAAAGGAAGAAATACTTCACAACTTCATTCCTTGAGGCCAGAATTATTCTGATATAAAAACCAGACAAATATTCCTCATGATTAAAAATGTAAAATATCTTTTAAAAGTTTAGCAAATAAAATCCAAAAATATATAAAAGGGATAATATATCATGACCCAGTGAAATTTATCTGAAGAATGAAGATTGTTTTAATATTTAAAAATGAATCAACGTAATCCTTAATATTAACAAACTGAAACTGAAAAACCATATAATCATCTTGATAGTTGTCAAAACAGCATTTCACAAAATCCACCATCAATTCCTAATTTTTTAAAAAAGCCTAGCAATGTAGAAATGGAGGAAAATTTCCTCAACCTGACAAAGGACATCCATAGCAGGTGTATAGCAAACATCACACTAATGGTGAACACTAAGGGCTGAATACTTTCTTACTGTGACTGAGAACAAGCCAAGGGTGTATGCTCTCACCATCTCAGCATTGTACTGGAGCTCCCAAGCAAAGTATCAAAATCAGAAATGAGGAGGCAAAGCACTGCTTATCAATAGACATCATCATCTACATAAAACATGATAGAATCTACAAAAAAGATATTACCATTAATTTGTGGGTTTAGCAAATTGCAGACTACAAGGTCAACATATGAAAGTAAATTTTAGCTTCACGTATTAACAACAAATACTTGAAAATAAAATAAGGTTTATATAAGACGTTGTCAGTAGTTATAGAAAACACAAAGGTCAACTAATTCCTTCAAATACTTGCAATCCACCTACAGCAAATGACTGAAGCCTCCATAAATAGCAGAAAGGGAGGCAGTCATCTCCTCTCCTTTCTGTGTCTTAACACTTCATTTTTAGAACGAGGGGGCAAGTGGCATTTTAGAAGCAGCTGGGGTGTTCAACTGGTCCTGGTTCTTTCAATCCCCCTGTTACCGGATTTTTGATACTGAATTTCCAGGCTCTTGGTCTCCGCGGTTCGAAGAATGAAGCGACGGACCACAGGATAGATTTTATTCAACAGGTATAAGTGTTACAGCTCTTATAACAAGCCAAACCTCCTTGTAGTGTAGGATTAGTAGTAAGATAGGTTTTATAATACGAGTGTTACAGCTCTTATAAAGGAGCAAACCTCCTTGTGAGTGTTTACA
The DNA here is from genome assembly GCF_000181295.1 of Otolemur garnettii. NCBI lineage: Eukaryota > Metazoa > Chordata > Mammalia > Primates > Galagidae > Otolemur > Otolemur garnettii. The sequence goes on along the minus strand of NW_003852441.1, from coordinate 3,948,830 downwards.
GCTCTTATAAAGGGGCAACCCCCCTTGTGAATGTTTACAGCTTCTACAAAGGGGCAAGCCCCCTTGTGAGTGTTTATAGCTCTCATAAAGGGGCAAATCTCATAGAGCAGGATACAAGTGTTACAGAGCCAAACCTCTTTGCTCTTCTGCTCTTTCGCCTGAGATCTGCCCAAGTCTGTGCTCAGGGTCTCTGGCTTATATAGGGGCAGTTGTTCAATGAGCTTTTGGGTCTTGAAAATAGACTAATGGTGAATAGGTTTTGAAAATGGACCAATCAGGGATGCACTGGAGGAATCGTCAGAAGTCCATGTGAGGAGACAGCACGGCGCCAGTGTCTTTCCCCGCACGTGTTCTGTTCTTTTGGCTACTGGAGCCTCTGTTGGGGGAGGGAAGCTCCCCCTTTTGCTCCAGCCTGCTGGTTTCTGTGCCAGCTGCTGCTAAGGCAGAGCCGGAAGGTCCTCTAGCGCCACTCTACTGGAGCCTTTGGTGGGGGAAGAGAAGCTCCCATCTGCTTGCTCCAACCTGCTGGTTCCTCTGCCGGTTGCTGCCACCAAGACAGAGGTGGCAGGTCCCCAAGCCCCACTCGGCTGAGCTGGCTGGGGCGCCACTTTTCTGGTATCACCCCCACCACTGACAATCTCTAAGACTCTGAGAATAGTTGTTTCCCTTTGTAATTTCAGGTTCCCCAGTCTCAGTCCGCAGTGTGTTTCCTGTCCTTCGTGAGGGGGTCTCTTGTAGTCCTGGAGTGGCCTTCCTACCTCCCGTTGCAGGACAGTCACCAGATAGAACACCCCTTACCCCAACAACCCTTCTTCCTGAAAACACCTGCTTTATTCTCCCTAATGCCAACCTCAGAAACTTCCTCCCACCCCCAAAGCAGATCGTGTGAGACTGTGGGAGATAAGAGCAAGGTCAAAGAGGGGAAAAAAGTTTTATCAGAGCAAATTTTTCTTTTGGGAGTCAGAAGTGAGAGTGAGTTTCTGAAGAAGTCCAATAAGTAGAGGCCAATTTACAGTGATTTAGTCAGCCCAGAATAGGTGTATTAAAATCTGAAACGTGACATGAAGAGGTATACTAATTTCTTTAGTTTGTGTTTGACAAGCAGCTATAAGATTAACATGATGGTACACATACTTACAGGGGACCTTTCTCTCTCTTTTCTCTCTAATTAATAAAAAGGCTTCTGGTGCCTTGAAGTGGAGAAAAATCATTGTCATTGCAACCTAATTAGTTGCCTTAGTCCTGGGGACCCTCTCTGTGGGCTTTGTTTATAAGACATTTTCTTCAACAACTAAAATGAAACTTTATGTCCATCTGCTGTCATCTCTCCCTACATGTTCCTCCCATTCCACCCACTCCTCAGTTCTCATTGGTCCTCTCATTGGTCCTCATTGGAGGAGACGAGATGGGCAGAAGAAAAGGGGGCAGAGGAATGATCGATACCCAAGACCCATATTTCCTATTTACCACAAAGACATTTCCCCTTCAGGAAATGTCAAACTCACACACTCCCCCTGAGGTTCCCTATTCCTTTCTAGTTGGCAATTCTGAGATGACCTTTATAGACCCTGATGATTCACATGTTCTGAGTAGACTCAATGCTTCCTCAGTGTCTTCTCAGTTTAAGGGTTTGAACACCACTCTCTCCTGCAGGAGTCCCTGGTTCCTACCACAGATAATTAACATTAACACAATTAACATTCTGCATCATAAAAACCACTGAGACAACCTGACATGTACTCCCTATAATTTGAGGGGCAAAAGAACAGACTCCTGAATCACATCTGGACAGGCAAAAGGCAGGGTGTCATGACTGGCTAGCCACTTTGATTGCAGAGGGGTGACCATATGGAGAATGTCTGAAACTGTCATCTGAGTTTTCCATGAGCCAGACCTGTAATTTCAGAAAGAGACTCTACCTGAAATGCAGTGTGAAGGGGCAATCATTAGCTTGAGTGCTAGCAGAAATTTCACTCATCAATAATATGATGCACAAAATGCAGTTACTTACATACCTTCAGCACATACGTGGAGCACTCTCTGGGCTCTAGGGGATGAGTGTGAATCTGCTGCAATGTGGGGCAGGTGGTAACATCTACCTGGTGGTGATGTCATGATGATGTGGGCTGTGTAGGGAGAAGATGGCAATGCCGTGGTGGCCTCAGTGATAACACAAAAGTCTGAAAATTTTCAGTCAGTTATAATATATATTCAAGTGGGTAATGTTGTAAAGCACAGCTTTATAATTATCCAAATATATGTTTTATATCCTATTTCTTGATGCACTTAACGAGGCAGGAAACAAACAAAAGGCACCCAGAAGATGCTGGCACTTCATTAAAGGGCAACCAAAAATATGCATTTGAGGAGATGAGGTAGCTGAATTCCAGGAACATCATTAAGTCAGAACAGGTCTTATCCAAGACATTCTCTATAGATGACATTTTATTATAGCAAAAAATATCCGTTGGTATTGTGTGGATAAATAGACTAACTATGTAACTATTAACTATAGCCTTCACAGCATTTTCTTAGTTATTATGTTAAGATATTTATATTCTACACCTAGTAAATTTCACATGTACCCTTGTAAGATGCACCACTGTGATCCCACCAATTACCCTCCCTCTACCCATCCTCCCACCTCCCCTCCCCTCCCTCTCTCCTTTCCCCTTCTTCTTGGGCTATAATTGGGTTATAGCTTTCATAAGAAAGCTATAAATTGGGTGGCACCTGTGGCTCAGAGAAGTAGGGCTCTCACCCCATATGCCGGAGGTGGTGGGTTCAAACCCAGCCCCAGTCAAAAAAGAAAACTGTAAAAAAAAAAAAAAGGAAAGAAAGATATAAATTGGTTTCATAGTAGGACTGAGTACATTGGATACTTTTTCTTCCATTCTTGAGATACTTTGCAAAGAAGGATATGTTCCAGCTCCATCCATGTAAACATGTAAGAGGTAAAGTCTCCATCTTTCTTTAAGACTGCATAATATTCCATGGTGTACATATACTACAATTTATTAATCCATTCATGTGTCAATGGGCACTTGGGCTTTTTCCATGACAATCATATGGCCTTTTAATTATACCAACAACCTAAAACACTATCTCCAACAAGTTTATCAACTTCATTTTTTTTTTTTTTTTAGAGACAGAGTCTCACTTTGTCTCCCTCAGTAGAGTGCTGTGGTATCACAGCTCACAGCAACCTCCAGCTCTTGGGCTTAGGCAATTCTTTTGCCTCAGCCTCCCACGTAGCTAGTACTGCAAGTGCCTGCCACAACGCCCAGCTATTTTTTTGTTGCAGTTTGGCTGGGGCCAGGTTTGAACCCACCACCCTTGGTATATGGGGCCAGCACCCTGCCCACTGAGCCACATGTGCCTCCAAGTTTATCAACTTCTTAAAGGAAGAACTGGGCCTGTCATTTTTGTTTTCTTCCAGAGGATCTTTATTTTGCTCAGTTAATAAATGAGTAAATAAATGAACATCAATTCATAGCTGTTTACTCTGCCCAACCAATTATGTTTTAGTGATGCTGCATTTCATAATTTTATGATTTTTATGACATGTCTACAGTGTATGAAATGCAGTGTAACCATTGCCTAATTATGTTTCCTATGGTCATCAGCAAGCTGCACAGGGGAGGCAAAGGTGGTAGGAATCAGGAAAATAATTGAAGGACTTAAAATGAAAGAATCTAAAGTCCCCAGAGACAAATGGGGCTGAATAAAAACAATAACAATAATTCATGACATATATTAGGAATGTATTGGCGAACATATGTCTCTTAACGCTCAACTCTGTAACATAGATGCCGTTACTATCTTGGAGAGGTTGAACAACACATCCAAGTCACAGAGTAAGTGAAAGAGCTGGGATTTGAATGCAGGATGCCTGGACACCAGGCTCTCAACCTTTTCCTCCCATAGGGCTGCCTCCTGAGTGAGCATGGCTTGTAGTGGCAAGTTAAAGCAGTTCCTAAAATTTTTTGAAAGTGAAAATAATAATAATAATAACAATAAACCCCATTGTTGGTATTGTGGAGACAACAATGGGATTGAATTTGTGAATGCTTAGGCATTCTTTTTCCCCTAATCTGGAGTAATCACTAAAAAGTTACTTTTTTTTTAAGGTTTGTAATTTTATTTACTTTTAATTTCAAAATATTAAGGGAGTAAAAGCATTTCTGTCACATGGATACCCTGTACAAGGTCTAAGTTCAGGACTTTTGGCGTGCCCATCATCAGAATAGTGTTCTTTCTGCCCACCTGTCTCAGCCGGCTCACTCCTCTCTCCACCCGACCCTGGGGTTTCTATCATCCTTTATGTTGCTTTGAGATGTGTCTAACTCCCACTTATTAGTGTGAACATGGGTGTTTGATTTTTCATTCCTAATATATTTTACTTAGGATAATGGGCTCCTTTCCATCTGCATTTTCTTTATCCATTCATGAATTGATGGGCCCGTGAGTTGATTCCACATCTTTACAATTGTGAATTGTGCTGGAATAAACATTCAAGTGCAGGTAATAAAAAGACTTCTTTTCTTTTGGGTAGATACTGATCAACGAAATTGCAGGATTGAGTGGCATTATTTCTTTGAGGACTCTCTATGTTGTTTTCCATAAAGTTTGTACTAATTTGCAGTCCCACCAACAATGCATAAGCATTCTTTTGTCTCTGCATCCACACCAGTATTTATTGTTTTTTGATTTTTTAATAATGGTTATTCTTATACACAAAGAGGTAAAGTGATCTCTAGTTATAGTTTTAATTTTCATTTTCCTGATGATTAATCATGTTGAGCATTTTTTTCATGTTTCTTAGCCATTTGTCTATCTTTTTCTGAAAAACTTCTGTTCATTTCCTTTGCCCACTTTTTGAAGTGTTGCTTGGTTTTTTCCTTGCTGCTTTGTTTGAGGATTTTGTAGAGTCTGAATATTAGTCCTTTGTCAGATAGTTCATGAATATTTTCTCCCATTCTGTAGGTTTTCTATTCATTCTGTTGATTATTTCCTTTGCTGTGCAGAACCTTATTATTTAATTAAAGCCTATTTATTTATTTTTGTTGTTGCTGTATTTCTTTGGGGGGTCTTACTCACAAATTCTTTGCTTATGCTTAGAAAAACAGCATTTTTCCTATGTTTTCTTCTAGAGTTTTTATGGTTTCATGCCTACATTTAAGACTTTTCTCCATCTTGGTTAGTTTTTGTATATGGTGAGAAAGAGGTGTTTTATTTCATTCTTCTGCATGTGGCTAATTTTCCCAGAGCTATTTATTGAAGAGGGCTTCCTTTTCCCAATGTATGCTGTTGTCTGCTTTGTCGAAGATCAGTTGGTTGTAGATAGATGGTTTTATTTCTGGATTCACTATCCTGTTCCATTGGTCTCATTTTTTATACCACTACCATGCTGTTTAGTTATGACAGCCTCGTAGAATAATTTGAACTTAGGTATTGTGATGCCACAGAGGTGTTCTTTTTGCTTAAGATCATTTGGGTTATTGGGGATCTTTTTTGGTTCCAAATGAACATTAGAAATTAGTTTTTCTAGATCTGTGAAATATGACAGTGGTATTTTGATGGGGATTACACTGAATCTGCAAATAACTTCAGGCAGTGTGGACATTTTAATAATATTGATTCTGTCAACTCATGAGCAAGGGATGTTTTTCCATTTATTTGTGTCATCTGCTATTTCTTCCAGCAGTGTTTTGTAGTTCTCCTTGTAGGCTGTTTTGCCTCTTTAGTTAAGTATATTCCTAGGTAATTTATTTTCTATTTGGCTATTGTAAATGGCATAAAGTCCATGATTTGAATATCAGCTTGACTTACTATTATATAGAAATGCAACTGTTTAGTGTACATTGATTTTGTAGCCTGAGACTTTGCCGAATTTATCTATCAATTCCAGGAGTCCTTTGGTGGAGTTTTTAGGGTTTTCTAGATACACGATCACACCATCAGCAAAGAGGGATAGTTTGATCTCTTCTTCACAATTTGAATGCCCTTCATTTCTTTTCCTTGCCTAATTATTCTGGCTAGGACTTCCAGTATTATGTTGAATAGAAGTGGTGACGGGGGTGGGGGGATGATCAGATGATCATGTGGTCATTGTTTTTCTTTCTGTTTACATGGTGAATCACATTTATTGATTTGCATATGTTGAACCTTCTCTGCATCTATGGGTTTAAGCCCACTTGATCATGGTGCATTATCTTTTCAATGTGCTGTTGAATTCAGTTCACTAGTATTTCTTAAGAATTTTTTCATTAAGGGATAATGGTCTGTAGTATTCTTTTTTGTTCTGTTCTTTCCTGGCTTTGGTATCAAAGTGACATTGGCTTTGTAGAATGAGTTAGGAAAGAGTTTCCCCTTCTCAGGGTAATGGAATAGTTTCTATAGGATAGGTACCACTTCTTCTTTTGGGGTCTGGTAGAACTCAGCTATGAATCTGTCTGGTTCCTGGGCTTTTTTGTTGGTGGTGGTGGTGTTAAAATATTTATGTATTTATTTTGTCTTTTTTGAATTTGCTAAGACTTTTTTATGGCCTAAGATATGATCAGTCTTGGAAAATGTCCCATGTGTTGATGAAAATAATTTATATTCAGTAGTTTGGGGGTATCTATAAACGTTGGTTAGGTCCATTTGTTATAGAGTCCCATTTAAGTCTTGTGTTTCTTAATTTGTTTTCTCTCCAGGTCTGTTGGTGGAACATTGATGTCCTTGGCAACTAAGATGCTACCATTTATTTCTTTCCTTACATGTAGAAGAATTTGCCTCACAAAACTGGGTACTCCTGTGTTAGGTGCATCTATACTTAGGATTATGTCTTCCTGTTGAATTGCTCCCTTTCCTATTGTATAATGGCCATTTTTGTCTTTATCATTGATTTAAAGTCCATTTTATGTGATATGAGAATGGCCACTTTCTTGCTTTTGTTTTCCATTTTCATGGAATACTTTTTTCCATCCTTTTACCTCGAGCCTGTGTAAGTCCTTGTGGTTCAGATGTGTTTCTTAGAAACTACAAATACATAGATTGTGTTTTTTCATCCATTTGGCAGGTTTCTGTCTATTAATTGGGATATTCAGACTATTTATGATGAGTGTGGTCAACTCATTGGCAAACAGGGCTGGGGAGCATGGCCCAGGGCATGAAATGTAGGTCCATGCCCCCCATGATGTGCAGGGCCTGGAGGCTTATTCTTCAAGTCAGCACGTGGGACAGCAGGGGCATGGCCTGCCAGTGGTGCCTGAGTCTGCTAGCACAGGGCCAGGGTCCTTGTTCTACTGGTGGATGCTCAGGGCCATTGGAGCTGGGTTATTGGATGGCTGGGCAGCCCCCTCACCAAAGTTCTGCTGAGAGTGCTACTGTAGGACCCCTCTAGCTCTGTTCTAGTTCCCTGGTAGGAGTGGGGGGAGTTTAGCCTCCAGTCATAGGCGAATAAGAGCTTCTGTTCTTCCTTCTCCCTTCCTAACCTGCTAGGGAGTGATGCTGGAATAGCTGCAGTGAAGCTGACCCCTCTGTAGACTGGGAACTCTAACCTAAGAGCTCAGAGGAGCATCAGTTGCAGCAACCCAGGAACTGAGGCCAGCAGGTCTCTGCTCTAGGATTCAGTGTTACCCAACAGTTTCCAAGCAGTTCCAGGATCAACACCGAGGCCTGCAGTGGTGGTAGGGGTAGGGACCCCTCAAACCTAACGTGACAATGTCCCCACAGGAGCATGGCTCCCTGGGCTCTCTCCTGTATCCCTTCCCCATGTGCAGAGTACTCCCCCAGGTACCTTGGAACGGGCCAAGTTAATACCAAAGAGCCAAGATAAGAAATTGCTGAATCAAGATGAGCATAGACCACAGCCTGAATCCCTCCTGAAGTGGGTCCTTCATTCCGAGTGTCTCCTGCTGGTTTTCTGATGATTTACAGCTCTCTCCTTCTCAAGACAGTCCACCCATAGGCAGGCACCTACTTGCTTCTCCCAGAGAGGTATACGAGAGCTGTTTCTAGTCTGTCATCTCTACCCTCCCCACCAAAAGCCACTGTTGTTTCCTCCCCCCAGATAAGTCTCAAAACGTTCCACCTGAGGGAACTAGAGGACGCTCAGGGAGGGACTTCAGTGCTGAAACTTGCCAAGGATCTTCAGTTTACTCATCTGGGGCCTCATCTGAAGCAGTACTACGGTTAAGAAGGCTTTGGGCAAAAGGGATTCAAAACTGCATACCAGACACCCATTTGAAGCTTTCTCAGCCTGTTAATAAGCAGTCTCTGAACTTCAAAGTAAGTGCAGTGGGAACAACAAGCTCTCGAGACAAATAGAAGAAATTCTGAACCCTGTCCGCTGCTTCCTGGTCAATTGCCAGCCACCAAAGGCAGGAGCTGAACTTTGGGAGCCTCCAGGGGCAGGGTCGAGATGTGGAAATGGTCAGGTGGTTTATTTCAACCAGAAAAAGTATCTTGTAGTTAGTATATATGTACAGCTGGGGGGTGGAAAAATTATGGAAATGAATTCCAGTCAAAATTTTTAGTTTGTGAGTTCTAAGTTAGGTAAGAGGAGCAAGGAAGAAAAAGGCCCCTCCTTTTTATTACCCAAGCAGGGGCGCCCCCTGCTGGAACTATTTTGAAACCCATAAATTGTAAATGTCACCTTCTTGAATTACCTAGTTATTTATTTGGGAGTAGAACAAAATAACCACCCATAATGTAAACATTGAAGGCTGGTATCATATATCTACATAGGTAATGCGGGCTTTCCCAATACTTCTGGAGCTAAAATAAATAAAAGGACATTCATTTGCTTTAGTATAAATTAGCTGAATACAGAATGGTGCTATAAAGACTGCTAAAAAGACCACCAGAAAATGCTTTTGTTCTTGTTATTTTTAATTTGTTAGAACAAAAAAATTGTCTTGGGAAATGCTCAAGGGGACTCAAAAGAGCAAAGCAAGTGAAAGGAGTGATTTTGTAATTGACACCCTGGTGGACAAGCAGGAGGTGGGGACTCCCTGCACAGAAATGTGGGTCTTTGATGATCATGTAGGTCTTCAAGGTGATTTTCATCTCTTAAGCCTGGTTGCCTGAACAAGACAAATCAATTTATGGAAGATTTTATATCCTAAATCTTGGGTGCAGTCATAAAGCTTAGGTGTTTAACAATCTTAAATCACTTTAGCTCCACTTGAAATTTTGAAAGAAGGAATGTTCATTATTTATTGTTGATTGGCAAGGAATTTTTATATTCAGTATTCTAAGTAGGAGCCCATTGACATATGCATTATAAACATTTGCCCATTCATTTATTTGTATAATGGATATTTGTTAAGTGTCTATAATGTACAAAGATACATACCAAACTCTATAAGCAACTTGGGAAAAAATCAGGTAATCTTTAAAAGAACAAAAATACTGCAGCTCATAGGCTCCTAAGATTCCACACTGAACTCCAAGAAATAATACCAGGTCAAACAACTAGGTTCACAAACTCATCCTAAAAGAAGTGCCACCTACCTCAATGCTGAATATCACTATGGTCACTAGACGGCCAAGGGGAGCACTTCGAGATGACTGTAGTGTGGTCCACCCTCACAGATCAACTAGCATCTTAAGGAGAAAATTTGTGAGCTAAGCATTTCATATCCAATCAATTCATGTATTCAGGTAACAGAAGGCCATTTTTATTTATTCACAGATTCAGAATACACTATACCCACATTTTCATGAAAAATTTACTGAAATGCCTTCCAGCAAACTAAAAAATGCAGCCTGTGTAAGAGTTAAGGAATGAGGAAATCATGGCTAAAATGCTCAGCAAACTCTGAAGGCTATGAGAATAGTCGTAAGAAAACATTTGCTGATCCAGTGACAAGACTATGAAAATAGTAGTTAATGTTGCAACCTATTTCCAAGTATATTACGTATGTGATAGAGTGCAGGAAACACCGCCCCAGAATACAGTACCTTGGCAAACTGAGTATTTTAAGCTGAAGGAGACTGAGAAAACTGTAGAAAAAGAAAGGTCATTCTGACATTCTCTGTTGAAGGCCCTCATGGGGCAGGTGTCCCGCCCTGTATCCAGGAAGGCCAGCAAGAATCTGCACAGGCGGGATTTGCCAAACTCCCCTAATATTACCACTGGGTGACGTTCTCTTTTGGGCCAATCATATTCTATACAACTATCCATTCTTCACCAAATCTAAGCATGAAAATATTCAGTTTTCCCTGGATCTTGGACTCTTCATTTCTGAAGGCCCCCGTGTCAGATAAAACTTTGGTAACACAAATTTGCAGTATTTTTATCTTGTTAATATGTCTTTGTTCTGGGGGTATCATTCATAATTCTCGTGATGGGTGAGAAAAAAGATACTACCTTTTATCCTCAAACATAATAATAAGGATTTTTAATTTTTTTTTTAAATTTTTTGGCCAGGGCTGGGTTTGAACCCACTACCTCTGGTATATGAGGCCAGTGCCCTACTCCTTTGAGCCACAGGCGCCGCCCAATATAAGGATTTTTAAAACCCAGTTCATCTTAGTAAAAACTGAGAAATGGTGACTAGGAAGGAACGGGGTAAAAAAGTAATATATGCCATAATGTATATGACACTTTCCTACTTCACAGAAATCTCAAAATTAAATAGATATAAGTGTAAGAGCTTACAATTCCAGATGAAATCACTGACACAAAATAATAAACAAGATACATGTTTATTGTATCCAAAACAATAAAGGAAAGATCGCGGTAAAGAGCACATCGTCTGTCCCAAGTGGGGGCATTAAAAAAATGTTAAATATTAAAAGCAAAGAGAAGGCATGAGCAAATGTATCCTGGAGAGACATAAGTGAAGAGAATGAGACGGCGTTGTTATATTTATAGAAAATAAATGAAACTCTGGGCAGAAAACATTGATTAGAACAAGCAGGCCACCTTATGTCCTGAAGGGGTGTAATTCAGACAGGGATAGAGCCATCACTATTCCTTATCCAGTCATTATTATAGAAGAAATACTAAAGAACGAGGGAATTATTAGAGATCCAAGAAAGAACTGGCAAAGAATAATAATAAACAAATTGAAAGCGGGAAAGGAAAATCAAGAAAATAAGAATGCCGGTCATTTAGAAAGAAATGTGTGAAATTGATAAATACATTCAACAAGGTAAGAAACAGAGACCGTTCCCAAGATGCGTCAAAGAAAGAGAAAACACAAATGTGTAAAATTAGGAACAAGAAAACAGATATGGGAGATTCAGAATGAATCCTAGAAAGTCCTATAGAACTTCACGAAAATAAGGTAGAAAATCTGAATAAAATTATATAATTTCCTAGAATACATGAATTATCAAAATAAATTAGGGGCTCAAATGCTTAAATAGGACGTAACTCATGAGACAGAAATTTGAGAAAGGTATCAGAGTACTGTTCTTTAGTAGGTAGTATAATTGTCCAAGAGCCAAGTTCCCTGCTGAGTTCTAGCAAGTCATCAAGAAAGCCAGTAACACCTATATTACATAAGCCTTGTAAGCTCATATATAAACGACAGAATAGTTTTCATTCAGGTGACAGCCCTAACGTAACCCTAAAATTAAAACCTGTCAGAGATAGCACACAAAAAATATTTAAAAATAAATCTCATTTATAAATATAAACACTAAGAAAAGCTAAAATAAAATTCCAACAAATAAATTCCAAAAAATATGTCAAAAGAATAGTACATTAGTAAGAAGTCCCCTTTATTTTGTTAAAAAAAGACAAATGATTCAATATTAAGAAAGATCTTGATAGGATTCACCATAGTGATTGGTTAAAGGTAGAAAAATAAAAGTCTTCTTGATAGGGACTAAAAAAATTGGTAACATTTAATATAAATTATTGATTAAAATTTCTATTGAAAATCAAGAAATGTATACTTACTGAAAAAAATTATTTCAAAATTATAAGCACTAGCATTAAATTCGGGGGGGGGGAATGTTCACTCTCACAGCTATTAATTGGCATGTTCTGGAAGTTCTAGGTAATCAAGAAGGCAATTAAAAAATTAAAACTTTAGACTGGTCACAGTGGCTCACTCCTGTAATCCTAACACTCTGGGAGGCTGAGGATGGGGTGTCCCTTGAAATCAGGGTCTCGAGACCAGTCTGAGCAAAAGCAAGACCCCTTCTCTACTAAAAATAGAAAAACTAACTGGGCGTTGTAGTGGGCACCTGTAGCTACAGCTACTCGGGAGGCTGAGGCAAGGGGATCACTTGAGCCCAGAAGTTTGAGGTTGCTGTGAACCATGATGCCACAGCACTCTACCCAGAGCACAGAGCAAGATTCTGCCTCAAAAAAAAAAAAAAAAATCATAAATTTGGGAAAGGAAAGAAGCACATTATGTCTTTTTTGTTTTTGTTTTTGCTTATGCAAAACAATGTGAAAAGCCAAAATAATCAATAGGAGAAATATTGGAGAACAAAAAGACAGATCATAAGGGAACCAAGTATAGAACTGGCTTAGAAAAACCAACTGGTTTCCAACTGCCCACAATAACCAGAAAAGCACAGTAGAATAAAATCAATTCACAAAAGCTGTAACCATGCAAATGCCTAAAAATGACGTTAATTTAATTTATTAATATATATTTTATAAGGAAGAAAAAAGTTTACTAGAGTATAAAAGAAGAACTGAATAGAGTTATTCATATATTATACCTGCTTGGGGAAGATAACATGTTCCTCTAATTTATACGTTTACCATTACTCTTTCAAAATAAAAACTGAATTTTTATTCCCAAAGGAAAGGTCTTCTGTACAATAGTTTGCCGCAGATAAATTCTTCTGGCTGAGAATTACTGGGAAATCTGGATAAAATTTTAAAAAAAAAATCTGTTTGAAAGCATCAAGAGACACCAAAGCTGCCAGAACCTGAGGATCAGAGAGAAGGAAGCCACTGCAGTGAGCCCAACACGTCTTCCTGAATTTCCCCTTAAGGATTTGCCAATTAATAAACAACAGACCCAGAGGCCGAAAAGTTGTCCAGAAACAAGATGCTAAGGGCAGAAAAGTCAAAATGGTTTTCAGCACCTACAAGAGTTAGGGAGACAAAATTGGAGCTCGGGGCTACGTAACTGGAGTACCTGATTCTGGAAAGGAGAGAGAAATGGAAACCAGCCAGCCGGTCACCCTGAGCAGCTCTCTCCCTCAACACATTTGCCACTTTGTAAACCAGGCACTCCTAGAGCCCAAAGCAGAGCAGAGAACAGCTGCTAGACGGGCAGTTTCTAATCAAAATTCCACTTCTGTAAATTCCTAAGATTGAAATATTTCTCAGAAGTGCTCAAGGATGGAAAATAAATGTCATTGAAATAATCCCCTGGGGAAAGCCACGATTCTGTTAGTAGAGAAATGTGTTAACTGTTCATCTCCAATATCCTGCCTTGCTTTATACTGCTCAGAAGGAATAAAAATCTCATCCCTTTAAAGAAAACCCAAACCACTAAAATATAATAAAAGGTATATTACTTTTTAAACCAAAAGACTTAATAAGAGAATTAGGAACAGCTGGACCAGATAGCCGTCTCTTCTTTTTTAACAGCTTCACTGAGATATAATCTCATACCACACAATTGACTCGTTTAAAGTACAAAATGCATTGTATATTCGTATTTAGTGTATTCATATTATAAAAAGATGTGTCAATTTTAGAACATTTTCACCATCTCCAAAGGAAATCTCCATACCATTTAGCTATTACAACCTACAATCCCGTCCTTACTCCCCAGCCCTAAACAACCGCTAATCTACTTTCTGTCAATATAGATTTCTCTGCTCTGGGTATTTCACATAAATGGAATCAAATGTGGTCTTTTGTGACTAGCTTCTTTGACTTAGAACAATGGTTCTCAACTTTCCTAATGCCGCCATCCTTCAATATAGTTCCTCATGTTGTAGTGACCCCCAACCATAAAACTATTTCCATTGCTACTTCATAACTGTAATTTTGCTACTGTTATGAATCTTAATGTAAATATCTGATATGCAGGATGTATTTTCATTGTTACAAAAGGGTCATGACCCACAGGCTGAGAACCGCTGACTTAGAGTAAAGTTTTCCAGGTTCGTCCTCGTTTGTGGCATGTATGGGCATTTCATTCCTTTCTATGGACAAAGAATGTTCTAGCTTCACTCCCAGCATCAAATAACGTTGTAGCCTAAGGGTGTATCACATTGTGTTTATCTGTTCATCAGTTGATGGACTCATAATAAACCAAAATGTTGCTTCCACCTTTTGGCCATTATGAGTAATGCTAATATAAACATCTGTGTGTCTGTTTCAGTGTGGACATTTGTGTTCATTTCTCTTGGGAATATATCTAGAAGAGAAATTGCCGGGTCACATGGCAATTCTATGTTTAATCCTTTGAGGAGCTATCAGAAAGTCTTCTAAAGCAGTTGCACCATTGACATTCCCGCAGCAGTACATGAGTGTTCCAATTTCTCCATGTCCCCACAAATGTGTTATGATCAGACTCTCGATTCTAGCTAACCTCATAGGAATGAAGTCATTCATGGCTGTGATTTGCATTTCCCTGATGACTAATTATACCAAGCGTCTTTTCCTATGCTTACCAACCATTCATAGATACATTATGTGTGTGTATGTATATATCTTCTTTAGATAAATGTCTTTTCAGGTCTCTTGCCAATTTCTGTTAAGGTGTCGGAGTTTATTATACAGGGTGGCCATAAAATAGACTATTTTAAATTGTACATGAACTTTATGGCCACCCCATACGTCAAGACACAAGGTCATTAACAAACATATGGTTTGAAACATTTTCTTGTATGTAGTAGGTTGTCTTTTCACTTCCTTGGTTGTGTCCTTTGAAACACAACAACTTTTAATTTTGTTGAAATACAATGTATCTACTTCTTTTGTGGCTCATCCTTTTGGTATTATATCTAAAAATATCTAAAAATCCTTTGCCAAATATAAGATCATAAAGATTTATCTGTGAGTTTTCTTCTAAGATTTCTATAGTTTTAGCTCTTACATTTAGGTCTTTTTTCTATTTTGAGCCACTTTTTGTATATAGTGTTAGATGAGAGTCAAACTGGCTGATACAGGATTACTCACGCCTGTAACCCTAACACTCTGGGAGGCCAAGGTGGGTGGGTTGCTTGACACAGGAACTGTATAAAGGGCCGCAGCATTAGGAAGGTTGAGAACCACTGCATTCGATGGTCTTGGCACCCTTGTCAAAAAACCCAGTTGGTTAAGATATGTGAGCTTATTTTGGGACTCACAATCTTATTCCATTTATAAATATGTCATTGTATTACCATTCTTGCATAGTAAGTTTTAAAATCAAAACATCTGTGTCTTGCTACTTTGTTCTTTTGCAATATTGTTTTAGTTCTTCCTGGTCCCTTGCAATTCTATTTGAATTTTAGATTCAGCCTTCCAGTTTCTATAAAGAACTCATCCAGGATTCTGAAAGGAATTGACTATGTAGACAGTTCTGGAACACTGACATTGTAACAATGTTAAATCACCCAATCCATGAACATAGGATACTTTCTTGAGTATTCAGATGTTTGTTAATGTCTTTCAACAGTATTTTATGATTTTTAACAGTGTAAGTTTTGCACGTCTTTAGTTAAATTTATTTCTAAGTATTGTTTTTATGCTAAGTGGATTTGTTTTCTTAGTTTCATGTAAGAAAACATGAAGAGTTATAAAGAAATGTAATTGATTTTTGTATATTAATGTTGTATCCTGCTGTCTTGCTGATTTTATTAGTTCTCATGGTTTTTTAGTAGATTCCTTAAGATTTTCTCTATGCAAAATCATGTTGTCTGTGAATAGAGGTAGTTCTAATGTTCTTTTCCAATCTGAATGCCTTGTATGCTTTTTTCCTTGTGTATATATGCAGGCTAACACCCCCTGTGTAATGTTAAATAGAGGTGTTGAGAACAGACATCCTTACCTTATCCCTGACCTTAGAGAGGAAGCATCTGGTATTTCACTAATGAGTATGATATTACGTGTGGATTTTTCAGTTTCCCCTTATCAGGTTGAGGAGGTTCCTTTCTACTACTAGTTTGTTGAGTAATTTTTATCATGAAAGCATGTTAAATTTTGCCACTTTTTCTAAGTTTATTGAAATGATCATGTGATTTTGTCTTTTATTTTGTTGACATGATGTTTTACATTGATTGATTTTCAGACGTTGAACCAAATTTATCCTAGGACAAACTCCACTTGGTCATGGTGTATAATACTTCTTATATGTTCCTGGAGTTGGTTTGCTAGTATTTAGTTGGGGGGTTTTGAGTCCATATTCATGGGAGATAATGGGCCATAGTTTTTCTTTCCTGTGATGTCTTTCTTTCATCCTGATATCAGGGCAGACTCACAGAAAGAGGTTGGAAATCTCCCTTCCTTTTCTACTTTTTGTAAGCGTTTGTTAGGAATTGGTATTATTTATTTTTTAAATATTTTGTAGAGTTCATCAGAGAAGCCACCTGGGCCTAGGCTTCTTAAATGTGTAGGTAATTTATTTTTTATTACTAATTCGATCTCTTCCCTCATTTAAATTGTCTATTGCTTTCTGAGTCAGTTTCAGTAATTGTGTCTTTCTAAAGAATTTGTCCATTTCATCTATGAGATCTAATATGTTGGCATCCAGTTATTTATAGTATTCCTTTGTAATTTTTGTTGTTATTGTTGCTGTTGCTTCTGTAAGGTCAATATACCATCCCCTCTACTACTGCAGGTCACCAAGGCAGACAGGTTCCCAAGGCAGTGAAACTAGACCACAGGTGAGAGATTAGTAACAATCACATCCAAAGAAACTGGAAGCAGACAAGCTGTTCCTACTCAAGATAAAGTATATGTTAATATAGAATGATCTCCAATGTTTATAATTGAGTGAATAGAAAAGGTACAGAACCGTGTGAGTAGTACGAACCCTTTTGTATAAATTTTTGAAATATATAAATAGATGTACATATGTGAGCAGTTTTCCTGGGAGAAATTATTAAAAAGTCTTTTATGGTTACCTTTAGCAAGAGATTATGGGTAGGTGGAAAGAAACTTCCAGATTTTATTTTTCCCTCTAGAAATAGTTAGGATGTTGTAATATATTTTAATTTTTTAAAAGATGCTAACAAGCTTACCTGGGTAGGGAGAGTGGGGGACCATTCTTGGTTTCCTACTTTGTTCTTACCCATATTAATTTTTGATGAAATGTTATTTTAAAAAGATAACCTATGAAACTAAAATATATACCTTCAAAGTACAAGCTTATGAAATTCCTACTTTTTAAATCACTTAGTCTCCTATGCCATCTGTGCCACCTTTAAACCATCTGAGTCAAAAATAGAGTAGTGGGTGCTGCTGAAAACCTCGGAAAGGAGAAGCCTTTCTGTCCGATGTCCAAAGACAGAGGAGCAACAGGTGCCTACAGGTGGCTTCATCCTGGGCCCTTGACACTCAAAGTGTGGTCCACAGACCAGCAGCCCCAGCACCATCCAGGCACTAACTGTGGTACAGAATCTCACTCTCTCCCCAAGACCTACTGGAGTCTATATCCTACAGGATTCCCAAGTGATTTGTCTGATGATTCATTAGCATATTAAAATCAGAGAACTCCCAGATGGAGCTTTCATCCCTAGTTACACATTACAGTCCCAGAAGTGTTCTTTAAACCCATCACCACAGATGGGTCCCATCATGGACTCACAGAATCTGAGTCTCTAGGATGGGCCTCTGCACTGGAGATTCCAGTGTGCAGCTTGCTATCACAGTATACTCGATGTTAGGAATTACGTCATTCATTCTCGTTCTCTGGTGCACGGTTCAACATAGGGACACAATAAATACTGAAGACTATCAAGGGTATCATTAGCTTAATATACTGCAGTGGGTAAAAACATGTATACACAAGACACAGCCCAGAAAGCTCCAGCTGGATGGCAAGGTCAGCCCTTCCCTCCCTGGAGTGGTGATATGTCCTCAGTTGGTGCCAGCTAATGTTTTATCTGAAAGTTTGGCCTCATGGTTGAGACCTTTCACTGTGTCAAATCTTAAGGTTAGGCTCCGTGCCACTCAGGCCAACATTCCCGGTGTACATCAGAGCAGCTCCTGACCTGCCTCTGTGCTCCCCATCTGGTCATCAGAGAACAGAGCATGAGAGAAGGACTGAGCACAGGGAGCAGCAGGTCCCTCCATCTGCCCACAGGGAGCAGCAGGTCCCTCCATCTGCCCACAGCGTCGCTTTGGCTACAATTCCCAACTCACTCCAGTTGGCAGATGTTTGCACAACATCTGACAGTGTCGTGTTCCCTGTAGCCTGCAAAACTGCTGATTTCACTCCCTTAGCACCATCCTGCAACCCAAATCATGATCTCAACTTCACTTTCCACTGAAATCTTCACATGACTTGACACATACCTTGTACCCACACACAGGTTCCCACAAAAACCCAAGAGAGATCAATGAGTTACTCTGATGTTTATTTTAATGCATCTTAGTCCACACAATTGGTATAAAATCAGAAAAAGCAAAGCAAAAACAAAAGGTCTGGAGTCTTAGCATCAGAAGGGCACCGTATATACATCTACAGTTGGTGGCCAGTAAGAGTCATTGCCAGACAGTCCTCGGAGGCACAGAACAGCCTAGACCCAGCCGAGCTCTGGGAACTCACAGTCCCTAGGGGTCTAGACACTTGTCCTGATGCTCTGACCCTAAGAAAAAAATGCAGGAGGGATGAGGGCTTTATGATTTACTCATTATGGTAATAATAGCAGCCTAGCTAGGTACAAAAGCGGTTATAAACCATTTATATTACACAGAATTATTCAGGTCTCCATTCTATTTTGTTAATTCAATTTCCAGTGAGTCGTTTAGATGATTAGTGATAACACGGAATGGTAAATCCATAGCACCATTTCACAAATTTGTTGTCACCGATTTCTCATTTGATGCATGACCGAGATACCGCACCTGCAAGGGCAAGTATTCCAAAGCCACAAGCCATGTTTTTGCAGAGGGCTCTAAGTTCAGGCATTTTGTCCGTGCACGTGAAAGGCTTCACACAGAGGTTTAGGCAGCAGATGGTTCTGGTGAATGCACGGGGTCACCCACACAATACCAGGGCCTTTGGCCATTTGGGGCATATACTCACACTTTGGTTTTCTAAATGAGGTGGACTGGGAGGGAGGTATCTTCTTTAAATGAAAGGGGAGGGGGGTGAGATGCAGAGTTATTTTGTTTCTGGGCAAAACGAACAAAAGAAAATGAAAACAAAAAAGCAAGACCAAAATACTGAGCATGATTATACTGTTAGGATATCAAGTTCCTTAGCTACTTCTTTAAGGTTCAACACGAGGCTGATGGTCAACATGAAAAGCAAACAATACTATGTACATATATGTAAAAAGTGTTATAAATAGGTTTTATAAACCATAGATATTATATACATCTTCAATCAACAGCAACCCCCCCACAACTGCTTTCTGTTTGGTTTGGTTTGAGTTTGGGTTTTTGGCTAGCTCTTTTTTTTCTGTTTTTGGATCTCCTTCCTCCCTTCCCTGGGTACGCTTAGAGCCTCAGACCACTGCCTGGGCACCTCATTCACGTTTCCGCAAGATCACATAGATGACACCACTGAGCAGGGTCAGGGGGAAGGCCACCCATGCCAGAATATAGGCAAAGCCGTAGGAGTAGTCGGAGTTGAGGTGCCATTCCGGGTGCCTCACCGTGTAGATGGCCGCAGCGCTCATCACGCACAGACCTGGGGGAGGAGAGGCACAAGCTGGATGAGGGACAGTTCAAGGCGGGCCGCTCCCCTCTGCCACCCCACCCTACTCCCCACACGCACCCACCCCCCACCCCGGTGGCAACACCAGTGGGAAGCACATTTCAAACTCTGGCAGGAATCTGCTCCTAGATCCAGTATTGAGAGGAGGTGGCTCAAAGTGGAGGAACAAGGGCAGCAAGGTGCTCTCTGCTCCCAGCCTGGCCACCCAGCCACAGTCTCTGAGGCACCTTTCACATTTTCTACCCTAGTTCTCTTTCTTTAACTGTCACCCATCCCCAGGCCACGAGGTAACTAGCAAGCACTTGGATAGAGCAAGCACTCTTCCCAAGAGTGGTTGGGCGTGGAAGCCCCTGGAAGCTGTGAACCATTCCGCAAGTGAGAAATGACATTACCCAAAGCCAGTGGAGTGAAGTGGCACTTTACCTCTACTGGAATAGTGTCACACCAAAGGCATTAGGCCCCATGCAGACCACAGAGGACCGCAGTCCCCCTAGCAGGGCTGCCCCACAAGAGATGAGCACACAATGCCCATGGGTGCTGCTTAGCAGACAGAGGAAGGTATGGAGGGGAATGGAGGTCAGGACTCGAGGATGCAGGAGACAGGATGAGTGGGAAGCATGGCTGCAGAGGAAGATGACTGCTGAGCACAAGCTCCATCTCACACTGGGTGCTCCCAAGGTTAGGTCTGAGGACCAAACAGGGATCCTAGGGCACCGGATGTGCAGGTAGGTCGGGACACCCTTCCTGGCCCACCAGTATGGTCTTCTGATGTGTGTGAGAGGAGAAAGGCCTCCACCTCAGGCCCTATGGGACAGCCAGGCTCAAGCTGGTGGCCCGAGGCCACGTGACACTCAGCATCCCCCAGCTGGGAGGGATCTGGTGATGTCAGCACCCCAGGCTGTGGCTGCACAAAGCCCAGTCTGTTCCCTCCTGAAAACAAGGTCTTTGAGAAGCTGTGAGTGACTCTATTATAAACCTAGCATGCCATGTGGGACTCATGTGGTTCCGAAGGGCCCAGTGCCCCCTGGACCACCTACATCTAACCCTGCTGCTATTTGGGCTGCTATTTTACCGCACACAACAACTTTGTTTGAACAAAGTGCAGAAGTGGGAATGTGTCACATTAACCCCCCCGTGAGACTGTCCTTCTGCAACTGAGAGGAGAGAACTCCCACTGCACTGGCACCATCAGCAAAGCCACACAATAGTTTTGGAACCACAGTGGGATGGGGCCCAGGACCTGCCACCTACACGAGGTGCAGGAAGCACTGAAGATGTCTGTGTCAGGAGGGAGACCACAGCCGGGGGTGGTTGAGGAGAACAGCAGGTTTGACCTCCTAGGACATACTTTATTTCTTGTGAGGTTTAGGGCCCTCTACTATCTTGCTCCACTGCTCCATGGCTCACCTTACAAAATGCTAATTCCTTTTTTAAAAAAATTGGATTAATATGAGGGTACATATGATGAGTTACATTGTTTGCATCTGTCAGATAAAGTCTGAATTGCAGCCTAGTCCTTCCCCAGGAGGTGTGCCATGTACCCCCTACACTGCACCTGTTAGGTGGGAATTTGCCAAGCCCCCACCCCCTCTCCTCTTCTTGAATTTAATTGTGTTTTTCTCTCATATGGGCCTGTACTTTTTCATCTACTAGTTTCAACTTAGTACTGAGTATATGAGATGCTTCGTTTTCCATTCCTGAGATACTTTACTAAGGAGAATGTTCTCCAAATCCATTCAAGTTAATACAAAAGATGAAAACTGTCCATCCATCTTTTTTATAGCTGAATGGTATTCCATGGTATATAGATACCATAGTTTATTGATCCATTCATAGGTTTGATGGGAACTTGGGGTGTTTCCACATCTTGGTGATTGCGAATTGAGCTACAATAAACATTCTAGTGCCAATGTCCTTATAGTAAAATTATTTTTTTTCTTCTGAGTAGATGCCCAGTAATGGGATTGCAGGATCAATGGGAGGTCTACTTTTAATAGTTCTTTTTTTAGCTCTTTGAGGAGTCTCCATACTTCTTTCCAAAAAGGTTGTATTAGTTTGCAACCTCACCAACAGGCATAAGTGTTCCTCTCTCTGCTCCCCATACCACACCAGCATCTGCAACTTTGGGACCTCATGATGGGGGCTATTCTCACTAGAGCTTGACTTTAAGACATACTGAAGCTGTCTCTTGAGTTTTGTCTGACCTACCTAAAGAGAGCAGTGCTATAAAAAGGGAAATAGGAGCATGGCAGAGTGAAGTGTTAAGACAGTGGTAACGGGGCGGGACAACGCTTATAGTGTGGACAGGACTGCCAGATGGGGTATCTAATCATTGCTGGGGTAAAATGCCTTTGTAGCTCACTAGACCAGCTATACCTCAATTTCACTGGCAAAGAGGAAACATCAGTTTCCATCCCTGATCAAGATGAACAGAGAGAGGCAGGATAAACAAGTGCAGTGCCTGACTAGACAGCGTGTGTGTGTGTGTGTGTGTGTGTGTGTGTGTGTATGTGGGGGGGGAGGGGCTTTCACCCTGGCAGAGGCTCAGAAACAGATGCCTCTAAGCTTAACAGCAATCCAAACTATGCTGGGATACCCACAAAGCCAGGAGAGCATCACACTTTATAATTACTGTTGTCAGGAGACTGACGTCTTAGGGAATATATCATTATGTGCACATAAGCAATAGATGCATCCTGAAATACAGAAATGAGTGAAATTTTTTGGCTGGGTACCTTCTGTCTGCATCTCAGGGCAGTTAATGTCATGCACTAGTTGTCTCCCTAAGCCAAATATTCTTCCTAACATGGGGAATACTTTCCCAGTAACCAGTGATGGAGATGAGTCATCAAAGTCCCCCTGGTGAGGGTAAGTGAGGTCTTGACACCCAGACAGGCAGATGAGCAATCTGCACTCTGGCAGTGACCTGGCCCCTCCTGAGAGGGGCCAGAGTCTGGGAGTGTAGGTCAATTGTAAGAGCAAGGACTCTCATGCTGTCCAGATAGCATAACGGTGCTGGGCTTTCAGGCACCAAGAGTCCCTAGCTGTTCCTGATGGCTGTGTCTACTGCAAGTCCCTGAAGCTTCTCCCTTTGGCAGAGAAGGTCTCAAACCCAGCCCCTCAGTAGCACCTGGCACTGAGGGAAAAATCAAGATCAGAGCCTTTCAGAGGAAGCACCCAAAGGCAAAGGGATCAACAGAAGGCATTCCTGCCACTCCCTTAGACTCTCTATCCTCACTGGCTCAGTAAACATGTATTGGGTGCCTACTGTATGCAGGCACTGTTTTAGATGCTGGTCTAGATGCACCAAGATAAATGGGACAAAGTCCCTACCTTTAAGGGGTATCTGCCCAGAAGACAGGTATCTACCTGCAGATACCTTCAATGTTATGTGATAGAATCTTGAGAGAAGAAGAGAAACATACTTGATGTGTCCAAGAGCACAGATGAACAATGAGTCTAACCTGGGGCACTGGAGAAGCCACACTCAGTCTCACACAGCAAGCTGGGAGTTCACCGTAGGTCAGGGGAGTGAGGGCCACATTAAGGAGGTTCTGATGAGAAGCCTCGGAGGAACCTCAAGCAAAGGAGAAACGTGCTGCGATGGGGGTTTTAGGATGGTCAGCCTAGCAGCCAGGCAAAAGACGGATTCAGGGAGATAATTGGAAAGTGCAAGGGGAGGCTTCTGCACTGATTTTAGTGACCAAAGACAAAAGAAGTGGCCATGATGCCTACCAGGGCATTTCCCAATGTCAGGACACAGTGGTGGACTGTGCCCAGGGTGCAGCAGAGGAAAGAGGCCAGCAGGATCACCTGGTGTGTTCCCTGAGGCCATGGGAACATGGGTTGTCTAGGAAGCCCAGGGAATAAAGTCTCCAGGAGTGGGTAGCCTCCAGCACTGGAAGGGGTGGAGAGATACAGCTAAGTCTCCAGGAGTGAGTAGCCTCCAGCACTGGAAGGGGTGGAGAGATACAGC
>NW_003852441.1:3911709-3924697 GCF_000181295.1 Otolemur garnettii | reverse complement strand
GTAGCCTCCAGCACTGGAAGGGGTGGAGAGATACAGCTAAGTCTCCAGGAGTGAGTAGCCTCCAGCACTGGAAGGGGTGGAGAGATACAGCAAATTGAGGGCGTTATTTAAAGAGCACCTTGCAAACCCCTACAAAAGCACTTTCATTTGAGAGCCTGGGGTGAAAGCAGGCTCAGGCCATAAGGCCTTAACCCTCAAAGTGTTGGGCTGTCTTTGTGCATCTGGCCCTGTTGTCAATTTCAGCATCCAAGGGACCACTGTGGCCTAGAAAGCCACTCACAGCACAAACTCTGATCTGGGCACGGCCAGGAAGACATCCAGAATGCCTCACCCCTACAAGAGTTTCTAAATGTGGCTTCTGACATAAGGCATGTTTGAATCTCCCAACCAGAGGGCACTGTGCTTTCACTACCTCTCTCAAATTCTTTTATTCCAAATGCCTATTATCTATCTGTGTTGATCTGGATTAAAAAAAAAGAAAGAAAGAAAGAAAGAAAAGAAAGCAAAACCCCAAACAAAGCAAAAGAAATGTAAAAAGTGAAACTCAGAAGTCACCTGTACTGTTTTTCTGCTCAAATGTAACTGCACATTTGACCAGGATGTGGTTCTGCCAAGGACACACAATTATCTAATCATCTAACAGTTACTCCAGGCTTTCTGTGTGCCCCATGGAGCTAGTCACTGGGTCTAAGTAGTGAAATAAAAACACTCAGAACTTTCTTTCTAGGTCTGTTATCCATATAAACACCAGTGACATTTTCCCACCCTGCACAGCCCAGCCTAACAGAACAAAGAAAATTTAGAAGACTCTCTATCCCACTCATGGGATAAGCTGTTTGTGAGGGAAATGTCCTGGAAGCCTTTACAGTGGGGGTAGGGGCAGTTTCACAGCTACACCGGTGGTTCCCAGCCCTGGAAACACATCAGAGTCACCAAGGGACTGGCCCCAGCCCAGAGCTAAATGAGACTGTCCAGCACTGGCTATTTTTTTGACACAGTCTTTCTCTGTCATGCTAGATAGAGTGCAATGGCATCACAGCTCACAGCAACCTCAAACTCTTGGGCTCAAGAGACCTCCTGCCTCAGCCTCTGAAGTAGCTGGGACTACAAGCACCTGCCACAACCCTGGCTAGTTTTTCTATTCTTAGTAGACATGGGGTCTCTCTCTTGCTCAGGCTGGTCTAGAGCTCCTGAGCTCAAGCGATCCACCCACCTCAGCCTCCCAGCGTGCTAGGGTTACAGGCTTGAGCTACCAATCCGGCTAGCACTGGGATTTTTGAAAAAAGCATCCCAGGTGGTTCTGATGTGCTGCTCTGGCTAAAAAAGCCCCAAACCAGAGGAAGGCACCTTTCAATAATGTGCAGCCAGGAATCAGCCAGCCTAAGGAAGGCATGTAATCAAAGCAAGAGTGTTCTTAACTGTGAGCCTTGTGGCTGACTGGAGAAGGGCTGATGTGGCAAATCGGGAGCCTCTCGCCACACACAGAGCTGTAATCTAGAGCAGGGAGACAGAGACACCGCCTCCACCCAGAGCCCCCGGCACACCTCTCACCTGCCCTTCCTCCCTCCACAGGGAAGCCAGGCAATCCGGCTGTAACAGCCGCTTGGGAGACTCAGCAGGGATTCTGGTGGTTTCCACTTCAAATCCATCTATCCCGCGTGGGAACTAGCTACTTTGGTAGGCACACCTCTGACTTTACATCCCACAGTGGGGCTACTGTGTCCTTGCTTCTTTCCTGTCTTCTCTCCGGCCTTTCTTTCTTTCATTTATTTTAGCTTTTCTGACTTCGTCCTTGTTGTTAAATTCTCACTTCCCAAGTTTTCACCAGTTCTAATCCCCAACAACCTTACCCCAGTTTTCACCCTCCTTACTAGCTTCTCAACAGTCCCTGCGTTGGGAAACAACACAACAAAGGTCACTCAAACTGTCAGACACGACAGGAGTCAGGCGTTCCTAACCTCTAAGTTCTCAGCTTTAGCAGAAAGAGGCTGCAGCAACGTTCCAGAGATCTGAGGTTCCTAGGAGACCAACTTTTAGAGCACGTGGACTGGGGTTGACAACACAGGGTACAACACTCTTGAGACTTATAAATGACAACTGCTATTTTAGCTCATCCAAGATAGCTTCCTATTTGAAAAAAGGCGGCTACACTGACCAGCTGATAGCTGAACATCAGGTCTCGTGAGAGACAGGCAAGTAGATGTGAAGTGGGATAAGAGAGGAGCAAAGCGTGTGCTCTTACATCCGAGGTACTCATGGCAGAGTTCTAAAATCAAGACAGTGAGCCCAGGAAGAATTAGTAAATGTATTCTGGAGGATTAGAAAATCTCTGGACCTAACAGAGTTTGGCTGAACTGAAATATTTTAACATGTGGCAGCACATTTACAGGTGTGACTTAACGGTGCCTATTTGGGGGCTTTGAGGTTTGGGCTAAAATGCTGTCATTAAGATGTTTGAAATGTTAAAGCTGAAATATCTCAGTGGGAAGAATGAAGGTGAAACAGCTTAACTCCTCTGAGCCCCTCATTTCTAGTTGGAGTAGGTCGGGTGATTCAGGTGAGTCATTTACCACAGATGCTTGGGAACTTCAGAATAATGAATGGTGCAAATTTGCACCTATCTTCCAATGAAGGTAAGTCAGTTCCAGTGAAAGATAATATAAAAATAAGAGCTTCCCCCTTGGATTTCGTGCTCCTTAAAATCTTGGGTGGATTCTGTGTCTCTAACCCAGCTCCATTCCATCCACATGGTGCTGAAGGAAAGGTCCCTGCACTGGGTGACCTGGGACACACTCATTTACCCCCTCCTGGCCTCAGTGAACGCATCAGTAAAATAAAAAGCTTGTATAGATTAAATACAAATATGTCCTGAAACTTCTGGTTCCTATGCCTATAATAATTATCTTGAGGATGTATTCACTGATGCAATGGATATGATCACCATTTGACTTGATATCAAACCATAATGAGTGAGCAAAAAAGGAAACCCCACAAGACCTTATGGTTTTCTTTATCACATCTGAAAATGGAGCATGACTCTTACTTCAGGGTACCTAGAAGTGATAGCTTAGTGCATAATTAGTCACTCCACAGTACTGGCAACAATCCAGGGGCCTGGCCTTGGTGTAATAAAGACTGTGTAACAGCAAAGCACTGTTTGGTTTTAAAATCCCTGAACCATAAATACTGAAATGTTGTATTCAAGTGTTTAAAGGAGGATCAGCTCTTTAGTGTACTCCCTTTTTCCAGGAAAGGATAACTCTCTGGCTTCTAGAAAAGGTCACCAGCATTCACCCTCCAGCTGTGTCTTCCCACTCGAGCCGGTATAAGACATTGTATCTACCCATCGAGGCATCAAAGCCTCTCAGCCAACCAGTGTCAGCAGACTGGAGGGGGTGGGCGGGGGAAGAGCCCATGAAGCAAGTTGCCAGCCAAGATCCAGGGGCAAAGTCAGAGGACACTACATATGAGAATAACCTGTCCAATGAGGGCAACCGAGGCAGTTTGAGGAGGAGATGGAGGAGACCTTTCACGTGTTTTCATGTGTTGTCATGTTTGGAAATGATGGCGTGTTCCCCAGGGGTGCAAATGAAGACAAGAGTGAATCAAAGCCCAGCAGAACCCAGGGACTGGGGTAAAGGAGCAAAGGCACTTATCAGTGTCTCTTCATCACAACCCACAGGTGCAGACGCACACCTGAGAACACCCTTCCAGCTCTCAGCATGGGAGGGGCATTTTCTGCACTAAAACAGAGAGGGTTTCTTGGGCAGAATGGAACAGAGGTTGAAGAGGAAACAACCCTCCAGCCTGGCATAGCTCTAGCGATATCCTCAGTATCTCCCTCTAACTATGTGTCCGGGTCTAGCTTCACCCTGTTGCAACACCTGGCCTGGCAGGGACCCTCCCTCCAGAGCCCCTAGGTCCTCTTTCACAGGCACTTCATACCAGGAGTAGCAGAGAGTTCCCAAATTCAAAGACACATGTACACATGTGTCTTTATGAAAAGCATAAGCTTTATGAAAAGCATCCAATGGGTAGACTCACCAACACCAGGCATCCTGGGGTGACATCCTTCTACCAAACCCATCCATCATTCTGCAGCCTTGGACAGGCCTAGCTGCCATGTGGACCTTCTCATCCACAACTTACCAGCAAGGATTTGGAAGAATCCAGTGATGTAAAACCGGCCCCCCTTGGTGAGAGTGAAGAGCTGGCAGAAGAACCCGAACAGGGACAGGACGCTGAAAATGATGGACAGGATCATGGTGGCCTGGACAGACTGCAGCCATTCTAGGGGGAGAGACACTTGGTTAGGAAATCTGTCTACCACCAGGGCAGGGCTCTGCCTCATGGGAAGCAGAGTCCTCTCTCCTTAGCAGAACTCAGGCAATTCACGTATACCCTAAAAAGTCATTCTTCATTTCACGGTTTCTTTGGGATGAAAAAGAAGAAAGCAAGAAAACAAATAAAATAAAATAAAAATACATATATACACATACACACAGGGTGGCCATGAAGTTCATGTGCAATTTAAAAATATAATGCATGTTTAATTGCGGACATTTTAGGAAAGGGCTGTAAGTAAACATCTACCTCTCACCATAAGGGGTTAAAGTCAAATTAAAATAGACTGAATTTCCTTCCAGCATCTGTGCCAACTCCTTACATGTGTATTACAGAGGACCTGAGCCCCACCCACTGTCTTTCCTCTTTGTGCCTTCAGGGATCTTTGAGGGCTTATCAAAACTCCTATATTCCAGGAAGAACAGTTTAAAGCCACTGTTCAAAATAGCCACATCTCCAAGGAGATATAAAGATCAAGGGAATGGCTGTTGGAGCCCAAACTAACTTTTTAAGAAAGATAGAAGAGAAGGCTGATGGAGGGAGGCATGCTTTGTGTGGGTATGGACACCCGTGTGTGGGCGAGCTGTGCCTTTCCTTTTGGCCCACCTCGATCGTGGCCATCAGCCTCTGCACAGTGCAGCTTGTGATCAGCAAATCACCAGACAGGATCGAGGCTCACACTTCCCTGTCTTTGTTGAACAACTGACCTTTGATCAAATCTCTGAGCCTCCAACTGAAGTTTGACAAAGAAGAGAGTGCCCTTCGTGGTCTCTTCCAGTTCACTATCTGCTGCAAATTTGTGCATTTCAGGAAGGAAAAGGGAACAACCTGAATCCCACACCACAGAGGGACCAGGTTTGCCTAGAAGAGCCGCATCTGGCCTTTGTCCCTTCTTCCAAGTGCCACATGACAATGGGGCAGGTTCTGCTCTCGAGAGGGAAAGGGCAACTAGAGAAGCTATAGCTTCATCCTCTCAGCTTGTAACAGGCTTAAAAAAGCACACACCCATGCTCAACCCAGTACTCAAAGCCATGGAGTCTGGATGGTCTATAATTAACTGAGTAAGATAAATCTGTTTTGAGTTGCAAGTAGCTCATAGCAGAATTTTAAGGGTGCCGATTAGGTTAACTATTAGTAGAGTTTCATTTAAGATTTTTCCAAGGCACAGACTGGAAGCATTTTCAACTTGGAAGAAACCTGAGAGATCAGATAACCCAGCTTCTTTGCACTGAAAGAGATTTCCGGAGATGTTTGACCGAGCTCAAGTAACACAGCCACGCCTGGAAGAACCTTGATTCCAGTCTAGTGCTCTTTCCACTGAAGCATAACACACGCTTCTTTGATTTTTTTCAATTTCTTTGTCAATTAAGGTAAGAAAATGATGCCTAATGGGTTGTGACCCATCCCTGTTCCATTTTGATAGAACCTTAATTCAATCTTTTTGTCTTTAGCCAGTAGAAAGTTCCTTTTGGAAGAGCACTCTGTAACAGAGATAATGTTGCCATAACATTATTTATTCAAGAAAACAAATTATGTAGCACTCTGGTACATGCAGCTGGAAACACAAAGAAATCTGAAACCCAGATCTGAAGCTAAAACAAAGGGATGCACATTGGCTGGGATATGTTCTTCACTGCACACTCTCGTGAGGAACACGGTGAGGGGGGTGGAGGGATGACAGCCTGGACCTCTTTCTCCAATTCTGAGAATTTACCTCTGCCCTGATATCCACTATCATTGTTGGCAGGAACTACCACCAGACCTGGCATATAGAAAAATCTTAAAATCTTTATATGTTCAGGTTACATGAATAGGAAATGTCCCTAAGTTCTAAGAATGTAATGAAATACTTCTTGAAACTTCTTTCATCCATAAATGGAGTCTTAGTTCCAACCCCATTATAAGTGAGTTGCTTTGCCACAAGTTCTTTGTCAAATCAGATCAGAATTAGAGGATCAAGGAAGTTTTTATTCAATGAGCATTTGTTGAATACCTACTGTTCTGAGCCAAGCCCTTTGGTGAGTTCTGCTAATACAAAGATGAAGAAGGTGGTTTTCAACCATAAGCATGATAAACACAACACATACATTAAGATAGAAAGCCCAGCAATGTCATCAGCCACAACATATGTGAAGGGGTTCCTGGGATGCATTGTAAGGTGGGGAGTTTTACCTTGGGTTAAGTCATTTCAGTGATATTCTGATGCAAGAGATACACCTAAATAAATAGCAGTCAAAAATAAAAAGATGCTAAGAAGAAGTTCCAGGCCAATATTAAGAAGAAGAAAGTAGGAAATGATAGCATCAAATAAAACAGAACTTATGTGTCTAAAGAGAGTTGTTTCATAAAGGAAAGATTCCATAGACTTGACCTTTACTTCCAGTTTACTTGATCTATGAGTGAAGACATCACTGTCGTAAACCTGTATGCAAATAATAATATGGCCTAGAAAAGTCTAAAGCAAAAAACAATCTAAAATATGAGAAGAAATTGATAAAGCTACAATCATAGTGGAAAACTAGACTTTAGCTTCCTCCCTCAAAACAGATAAATAAAACTGAAGATAAGGAAGGGTATATATAACAAGATTAGCAAATTCAAGCTAACAGATATGTACAAAATTTGTGTCTAAATGACAGAGACTATAAATTATTTTCAAAACACATGAGACAGCCTTACAAACTGACTATATGTTAGGCAACAGAGAAAATCTCAGTAAATCTTAAAATAGAAGTAATATAGGTACAACACACAACTAAAGACAAAAAGAAATTAGAAACAAATTAGCCAAAATGAATTTTACAATTCAAAATAGTGTTCCAGATAATCCCTTGGATAAAGAAATCAAGATGAGAAGTAGTACTTCTTCAGGAAGGAATGATATTGAGAATACTACACGCCAAACTTATGGGCTGTGGCCAAAGCAGTTCTCAGAGGAAAATGTATACCCTTCTATGCATTTACTAGAAAAATACCAAAAGCAAATACACTAAACTTACAACTCAAGAAGCTAGAAAAAAATGTGACATAAATTCAAAATTAATTGACTTAACCAGATAAAAGCAGAGATTAATAAAACCAGGAAAATATAAAAAATAATTTAATAAAACATCTAGTTCTCTGAGGGGGGACATCAGAAAGGCAGAAAAAGTTAATTCAAGTACATAAAAGAAGTGCTCAAGGAGTATTCAAGATAAAAGCAGAGATTAATAAAACCAGGAAAATATAAAAAATAATTCAATAAAATATCTAGTTCTCCTAGGGGGGACATCAAAAAGGGAGAAAAAATTAATTCAAGTACATAAAAGAAGTGCTCCAGTATAAGTTCTTGGATTGAAACACTCAGTTATAAAGATGCCAACTGCATCCAAAGTAATCTATAAATTCAGTGCTATCAATATCACAAAATGCATCAAAAATTCATCTAAAAGACAATGGACAATAATAGTCAAGAAAAAATTTAAACCAACACAACACCCACTAAAAAATAAACAAATGAAAACCAGAAAGACATGTAAAACTAATGACTCAGGGTATCACCTATGAGACAGCAAATATATATCATGCTGTTTATTATATTATATGCTACATATTATATACATAATAATTATAATTTTCACAATTGATATATGTATAATTATATTAATAAAATGTATCTCATAGTATACAAAAATTATATTCTAAAATATAGTAATTCAAACAATATAGTTTTTTTTCTTTGAGACAGAGTCCCACTTTGTGGTCCTTGGTAGAGTGCTGTAGCATCATAACTCACAGCAACCTCAAACTCGTGGGCTCGAGTGATCCTCTTGCCTCAGCCTCCCAAGTAGCTGGAACTACAGGCACTTACCACAATGCCCAGCTATTTTTAGAGACAGGGTCTCACTCTTACTCAGACTGGTCTTGAACTTGTGAGCTGAGGCTATCCACCTGCCTCGCTAAGTGCTAGGACTACAGGCATAAGCCACCCCACCTGGCCATCAAACACTATAGTGTCAGTCATGAAAGAAAAATACAAGAATGGCACACAATTAAGACTTTTGAGGTATACGTGTAAATTTATTTTATAATGAATAGAGCATTAGAGCATATGAATGCAGCAGAAAACAAACGGTATTCAGTGGCTATTCAGATGGTAAAACATAAAATCAGATCTCTAGCTCACAACACCAAGAAAATTAAATTCCAGAGGAATCAAAGAGATAAATATAAAATTAAAAAGCCATGCAGATATGTGATTAGCTGAGGAGAATATGAACAGCCAAAGAGCGTGTTACAAGGTCCTCAACCTCATTAGTCACCAGAGAAATGCAACTGAAATCCCTAAGGAATGTGACATTAACTTTTATCCATCCAACTAGCAAAAATCCAAAAAAAAAGAAAATATGATATCAGCAGAGTAAATGTGTGATAGTAACTGTATACACTGTTCATTGGAATAAAAGTAATAATATAATCCTTTTATGACCAGCAATTCGGCAGAATGCATTTAAAATCTGCAAAGCCCATATCATGATGACTCAACAATTTCATCACTATATCCTGGAAAAATATTTGAGCATCTACTCAAAGAGAGATGAACATGGACATTGATTCCTTGAGGGAAAATGAATTAGGTGTATAGCAAGTCATTCATTCACTGGAATATTTTGCAGCAAGTAAAAAAAAAAAATCGTCTTAGAGTTAGAAAATGAATAGCCTTTGAAAGATCTTCAAAATAATGAAAAGAGTAAGGTGTCCACAGTACAGGTCATCACTACATAAACACATTCCCCAAGACTATATATATGTGTACACACATCCACATGTATTCACCTATTCATAGAAAAAAGCCAAAGATGGGTCAAACGGACATCAACCAGGTCCCCCAAGAACTGGAGTTTAAGGAGACCTTTCACTCAATCTTTATTCTTTGACTTATTTTTAATAAAGAGAATATTTTCATGTAATACACCTACTACTTGAATGATTAAAACCAATTTCAAAAACTACAGGATAAAGAAGAAACAGCAGTCAATAACAAGTTAAAGAGTTAGGATTTCAAAACTCTTAAAGAGTTAGGATTTCAAAACTCCAGAGAGCTGCTGGGACCCTAGGCAGGGTGAGGCTTCCGTTTATAAAGAGAACGGGGACTGTCCCTTTCCTTGAACACCAAGGATCCAAAGCTCCACAGCTCAGCAAGGGAACAACAACCCCACCCAAGGGGAGGTGGCCTGCAAGCCAGGCCCAGATGGAAGATGGATGAGCTCTCCTTGCTGCTGTGCAAAGGGAAGCCCACGGTGCCCCGAGAAGCTCCTAAGCTCGGATGATGTGGATCCCCAGACAAAATCATTCACCAGAACTGGAACTGACAGATGGCCAGGGTGTAACCAAGAGCAGATGTCACACGCTCCGGAAATGACAGGATGAGGATGAGCAAAGCCTGATCTATCTGCCCTGCAGCTGCGTGTTCCGGTTAGAACAGCCCAGGGCACCAGCTCTGGTGCAAGTTCTGCTATCAAGTTGCCCTGCCCCTTTTTTTGGCCCTGATTTCCTCTTCTCTCACTTAGGGGCTAACACATTTCATATGGTTGTTTTCATGCTCCAACCAAAAAGTGGATGGAAAGGCTCTGTGGAAGGATAGCGCAGACCAGGATCAGGGTAAACAGGCATTCACAGACCGTTACTGCACAAGGGTGCAGAAGCTGGGGCCTCTCTATCGGGGTCACACCAAGTAGTGTTATAATAGAGGCCACAGTGTTCACATGTGCCAGGTTATGAGAGCACCAAGCACAACTCCAAAAAGTATTCTGATATACCATTGGTATTATCTATGGCCGTACATACTCAATCTCATCTGGTCTCAGAAGCTAAGCAGGGTCAGGCCTGGTCAGCGCTTGGATGGGAGATAACCTTGGGATCAGTTCATGTCTACTTACCAACTAGTCTATTCTGCCTCTTTAGCACAAAATTACCAAAAGCCAAGACCAGTAAGTGAACGAATGGGCGTGGCCCATTCAGCCACTATAAAATGCAATAACATCTTGTTTACAAAGTCAGGCTGAATTTGGGCTGCTGGCTCTACTTTGCCAGCCTCTGCTACAGCAAAACAAAGTTAGATGCTCGGAAAATAATTACTAGAAATGAGAGAATACAGCCCAAGGGAAGTGGCTGTCTGTTGCAAACCTGTTTTACACAGGATGGAGCTGATGGGAGGCCAGCGTCCCCAGTGGCAAATCTGTGGCCTGTGGTACTTAGCAGAGTCCATGACAAGTACCTGCCATCACTGGTGCAAAGTGGGTGCCCAGTAAAAACTTGCAGAGTTCCCAGGGGCAGGGTTTTAAATTAATCTCCAGCCTTGGTGCTGAACACTAGAATTAAAGATTATAAAGCTCTCAGCTGGCCTACCGCTCT
Source organism: Otolemur garnettii (assembly GCF_000181295.1). Lineage (NCBI taxonomy): Eukaryota > Metazoa > Chordata > Mammalia > Primates > Galagidae > Otolemur > Otolemur garnettii. The sequence goes on along the minus strand of NW_003852441.1, from coordinate 3,913,960 downwards.
ACTACAAGTGCTAAAAACAAGAGCTACTGATAGCCTTCTGAAGTGGACCACAGCCGCCTGCAGATCCAGATAAGGTGAAGTTAGCATTGCACAACGATCAAAGCTCACTTCAAGGTCAGATTCCTGTCACAGGAGCAGCTGAGCAGTGGAGGAAATGCATCGCCCCCTCAGCTGTATTCTTAGCCCAGGGCCCACCAGCTAGTGAGTGAGGAGCTCAGAAAGGACAGGGAGCTTTGACGTGTGACAGTTCAACTGCATCGTCCTCCCCACCTGGAGTCTGACTCTGGGCACTTAATTCATAAAAGCTTTTCTGACTCAAGAGAACAGGTTTTGTTGAGAGTAAAAGGAATGACAGCTGCAAGAGGCTCAGAAGATACACTGGGGATGCCGACAGAGGAAAGGACAGGAGGAAGGAGGCCCCCAGAGGGGGAATCTCACAGGCAGCAGTTCATGCTCCCATCTGCATAGCGCTAGGCTGTTTTAAAAAACACATGACCCCCCAAGACCAGGACCCCCACCCCCAAGCCTCCCTGCCTATTCCCATCACACAGATGGCCATTATCCTTATTTCTCAGTGTGAATGCCATTCCAGGAGTAGCTGAGGTCCTAAACAGAGGCTCCGTCCTAAACAATGTGGCCTTTGCCTGCACACTTCACCCACCCACTGGAGCATGCCCAGGGCCCCGGGTGGGCTTGGCCCCAGGGATCCAACTTCCTCCCCAAACAGCCCAGCTGGTAGCTTAGAAATGGGGCACAGGGGTCAGGCTAATTTTGCCAGTGACCCATGCAGAACGCAAACAAGATGGGGAAAGCCACCTGCAGGCTGAGAGCTCCTACAGATGATGAAGGCCACATGTAGGCACTTTCAGCAGGTGATGCTGGAGGCATTTTCCCTGTAGCTAAACCTGCGGGTGGCTGCTAGTGAGCACAGACTGCCCAGCAGGTGGAGAGAGGCTTCACATCAAGGGACTCGACCTGACAGTCAGCAACTCACAGCACTCTGATTACCAGGCTTTCTGGCAGGCACAAGAATTAGTGTTTCAGAGTCTAGTTTTGTGGTTTAACACCTGTGTTGATGTCCTGCTAACCAGTGCTTGGACTTGGAGAGGGAGTATCATGTAGCCACTGAGATACCTGAAGTTAGCTGAAAATAATAAGCTCTTTGAGGCCATTTTATGTACTCTTATTGGAAATTTCTAGAAACAACAGCAGGATCAGGGGAGGCTGTGTTTCTCAGAGAATTTTCCCCGAAAGATTTACTCTACCAGCTAACACTAAAGAAAAAAAATGGGATGGGGATGGCATGATCAAGGATATTAACCTCCCTCCTGGGACATTCACAGCTTACAATGAATTATCCAAGGGAATGAGAAGTCCTACTATATTTTTTTTAAAAGCCTGCTAAATTTTTAAAATTCACTGTTCTTTTAAACCACTTTATCAGGAAACCTTTTTTTTTTTTTAAGAACAGCCCACTTGAAAATGCTGAGTTTGCCCACAGAAAATGGCTAGAAAGAAGAAAGGCAATTTCAACTGCACCATTATAAGCTGCACCAGCAGAAAATAAATAGGGAATAATTCTATTACCTTCAATTGAGATTTTGGGGTTTAGAAGGAATTCTCCTTATAGAAATAATCAGACTTCTCCTCTTTTCTCCTAGAAATATGCAAAGAGGCCAACATCATGAAAATCAGGAGGCAGAGACAATATAGTCACCACCCCCACCAGTGACAGGAACCACAAGGCCTCTGTCTGCTCCCTGTGCCTGCTGAAACTCTACCTAATCTCCAAGGCCTGGCCCAAAGGCCAACTCTTTTTAGGATCTTCCTATGCCACAATTAGATCCTGAATGTGAACAGAGTCCCTGGGACCTGTGGTCAAGTGTGGACACCGACTCGGGATCCTACCCCTCCAAGCCCATTCTGCCATCCAGAAACTAAAGGCAGACTACTCAGTGTGGAAAACAAGGGCTCCTGATGCCCTATCTACTGTTTTTTTTCACTACAGCACAGCAGAGGCCCTGAGAAGGTCAATAATGTTTGAAATCCAAAGAATTAAATGATCCCACCGCCATACTTCAGATTTAAAGCCCACAGAAGCAAGAGTGGGAGGAAGGAGAAGAGAACAGCGTGGGAAAGGCAATGAGGGTCTCCTTGCTTTCTGCTCATCGACCTGCCAAGCCACTGGCCCAACCTCAGCGGTGAGCAAGCAGGAAGTCAGTGCTTGCTGTCCACTGGGCCATACTCTACA
>NW_003852441.1:3884962-3909682 GCF_000181295.1 Otolemur garnettii | reverse complement strand
GTGGAGCCTCACCAGCACCTAGGAGTCACCGAGAGAAGGAAGGAGGAGGTAGCACCAGCAGAAAAGAAAACAAAGCTGAGTCGTCACACATTTGAAGATGTGGGGGAGAGAGCATGGCCACCCAGCTTTGGTGCAGGGGCCACCACAGAGATTTAAACAGTTCAGGAATGAACCAAGCAATTTGGTCAAACCCAAGTCCAGCAAATCAGGCATGAATGAAGACCATCAGTAATGACCAGACAAAAGAAGGAGGGATTGGGGTTTCACAAAGAGACTTCTTAAGTGACAATGTCTCCTGGCACTCTTCCCACATCACGGCTGCCTTTTCCCATCTCCTCTCCCTTCTGTGCCCCCTTGAAGCACTGTAGTACCCAGGACTCAGCTCAGACCCTGGTCCCCTCTTCCCTTCTTTCTGTCCTCTCTTCTCAACTATCCCCCCAAGTCATCTTTGTTGTCATCATGACACTTGAGTACCCTTCTGTAGAGCTCAATGACTCCTGACTTTGAATTTCCAGCCCAGACACCGACCCTGGGCTAACCCCAAGCATTTTGCTAACATCTCCGATGGCCAAAACATAAATCCTGTTCTCCACTTTTCCCCTAAACATTCTATTCCTCTTCCTGTCTTCCCTAGCTCAGTTCTGGACCCAATACACGCCAGTTGCTCAAGCCTAAAACCTAGAAATAATCTCGAATCATTCTTTCCCTATCTTCTTACACCATCAGCAAATCCTGTCACCAGCCCTTCCTTCTCTACTCCACCTCCCTAGCCAAGTCACCATCTATAGTTCATGGGAGGATTAAATGCATCGCTCCTCAAAGAATGCCTGGGACCTGTGTGAGCTCTCTGTATTCTTATCATCATCGTCATCGTTCCCATCCAGACTAAGATCACAGTCTCTTCACCAGCCAGTAGTAGTTTCCACTCTCATCTCCCCCAGATTTCATTTTCAACAGAATAGCCAGATGAGCTTTCAAAGCACAAATCCAAATCATGCCACAATTCTTAAACCCTTCGATGGTGTCCCAGTTGGGCTTCTTGGTACCACAGTCTGGGAGACCCAAGCTGTCCAGCACCCCTGCCCCTCTTCCTCCAGCCTCGTTCCTCAACAAACTCTTTCCTGCCTCGGGGCCTTGGCACCTCCTGTCTATAAGGAGGGTTTTTCCCATGGTTCTTCACATGACTGGCCCCTCCCAGTCTTGTACGTTTCCACCCACAACACTGTGGGAGGAAGTGGCCCTTCCTCCCCAGGGGCCACTTTCTAGCCCATCGCCCTGTTCACCTCCTGCAGGGCGGTCTCCACTCTCCACAATGCTTCTTTTACTGTGTACTGCCTATTTCCCCAACTCATTAGGGAGCTTTGTGAGGCCAGGGACCTGGTCTTTCTTATTCATGTCCGTGTGCCGAGGTCCTAGAATCATGCCCAGAACACAGGATGAGCTCTGCAGATTTCAGGAATATATGAATGGCCTTATTTTCTCCTCAAAAAGGAAAGCAGCTCTCTTGAAAGGTAATGAGTTCCTGTCACTGAAAGGAAGAACAGCTAGATGGGGTGGAGGAAGAGATGGCAGGGCCCTGCCAGTGTTGGGGGCCTCTGAGCATGTGGGTAACTGCACACTCAGATGGCTTCATTCCAGACACCAAATTAACAGGCACAACCTCAGGCTGCACCACGGCCAATCCCTGCTCCTGAAACATAAGGGATGGTGAAATCCCAAGGATGCAACTGAAATTTTTTAAAAGTAAGAGCTTTAAGGATCACATGGCTCAGACATTGGTTCAAACCAACATTCCACATGATTCCTGCATTGGCATCTGATGAGAAAATTTGAGGGTTGAAATATCAGCATTTTGACACCACATCCTCTCCCCTCTCCTCCCTCACACCGCTTGGGCCTCAGCATCCCACAAGGGCCTGTAAAATCCAGAGCCATTACTTGGGTAGAGATTGTGGGTTGGCCCAGAGAACCACAAAGATTTTAAATTGTAAAACATGAACCTTTAAGTGCAGAGGGCCTCTTGTGTTTTCTAAAATCTGACCAAATGCTGGGCCACAGATAGGGAAATGGTCTAGTGTCCTTGCCAAAATGACAATGTCATCAAATGGACAAACAAGATAAGTCTAGAATCATTTTGAAGACAGAGAGGATAAGAGACCACCAAAGGCTCAAATTGGGGGCTGCTGAGATGGGCAAGATTTATGTTCTCTGATTTCCCATTCAAAGTGTTGATCTAACACCATCCCTACCCTATCAATTGGTGTGAGTTTGTTGCTGCCACTGCCCTTGAGAATGGACGAGAAGGGCGCCAAGTGGTTACTCTCTCAGCTGTGGGCCCTGGCCCAGTCCCTACTTTGCCGCAGAGCAGACCTGCCCACTGTCATGGGGGAAATGCGGGCCTAGGGGACTGCCTCAGACACTGCAGGGGACTGAGGACACTTTGGGGACAAATGAGAGAAGGACCCGATGATTTCCTTTACACCTTGCATTGAGCACAGGCCTCCTTTTTAAAAGTAAAAAATGATTCAAGATTGTACATATGTTATGGGCCTCCCAACTCAGAATGAAAAAGCGTATCAACTCCTTTCTCTTCTGAGACAACAGAGGATCTAGTAAGAGGCATGGGAAACAGGTTTTGCTGAAGATGAGCTCCACCTGGGCTGAGCCTCAGTTTGATTTTCTGACACTAATGAAGGCCAGGCCAAGGGGTGAGCCCATCCAGCTCCTCGGGCCTGATTCCAGTCATCTGACCCATCTGGTACACCCCAGTCCTGCACTGATGAGATAAAGAAAGGGGACACTTAAGAGTAGCTGGACTTGGAGACTTCAAAACAGAAAGTACAAGTTCACTCAACAGCAAGGCAAATGTTTTGCCTGGATCTTCTGGGTCAGTAGATTTTAATCTTACCCATGGGACTAGAAGAGTCGTCTTGGCATGCCCCAGGCCTGACCCAGAGCTTCCCAGAGCTCACCAGTTTGATAACGGAGGCTCCAGAGACTGACCTCACTCATCCTGCCCCAAGTTTGCCTGTATGGATGCCGCCCCATGCACCCTGTCTGCCACGCCCCCACAGCTCCGCTTTCTTAATTAAGGCAGGGACAACCTGTTTGCTACTCAATACTAGTTTTCTAACATAAAATCAGGCTGGTAGTTCTTTTCTGGTTGTGAAAATAAAAGATCTCAATGAGCATCCCAGAGAAGGCCACAAAAGAAAGACAAGGAAAATGATGACACTCCCATGACCCAAGATGATACATGGGGGCGTTTCTACTTCACATCATTCAACATGTCGTGCCTTGCAAATCTTTCTGGACTGTTACTCCAAGTTGCAATCAAATAGACCACTGAGAAACACATGTAAGACAGAGCAGGTTTAATCAAAATCACAAAAGTTAGTAACTCAGCTCAGGAGTTTGAGACCAGCCTGAGCACCAGCAAGACCCAGTCTCTACTAAAAATAGAAAAATAATCCAGGTGGTGTGGTGAGCACCTTCAGTCCCAGCTACTTGGGAGGCTGAGACAAGGGGATCCCTTGAACCCAGTAGTTTGAGGTTGCTGAGAGCTAGGCTGATGCCATGGCACTCTATGCAGGGTGACAGAGTAAGGCTGTGTCTCAAAAAAGAAAAATAAAAAGCCCCACTGATGAGGGGCCTCTGAAAGACTTCAAAATAAAGAATGAGAAAATAAGGTTTATTGTTTTTATTATTATTATTATTATTTTAGAGACAGGGTCCCACTTAATATTGCCCTCAGTAGAGTGCTGTGGCATCACAGCTCACAGCAACCTCCAGCTCCTGGGCTTAGGGAATTCTCTTGCCTCAGCCTCCTGAGCAACTGGGACTACAGGTGCCCACCACAACACCCAGCTATTTTTCTGTTGCAGTTTGGCCAGGGCCAGGTTCAAGTCCTCCACCCTGGGTATATGGGGCCAGCGCCCTACCCACTGAGCCGCAGGTGCTGCCCAAGGTTTATACTTTTTTAAATATCATCCTAGATTCAATATGAAAAATGAATCACAAGGGAGTAGGAAAAGGTACAGGATGACTAGTTAAGAAGCTGCTTTGGTGACAAATGAGGAGCAGTGTGACCACCAGCATGGCAACAGATGTCGAAAGAACAGGATAGGCCCTAGGACCTGTAACGATTCTGAGGAAGAGGAGGCAACACGCCAAGGAAGACTCTAGATGTTTCACCGGCTGGCTAAGGAAGCAGCTTTCCCTACAATACTGGTGGAGGGGGCACAGACTGACCTGGGAGGACCTATCGCGTTGGGGGTGTCTCTTGGACATCCCAGTGGAACTGGCCAATATGCAGCTGGGATGCAGAAAGAGGGCTAGACCAGAAGAAAACAAAGATTCAAGAGACCTCAGTAAACATAATGGGATCTAATGACTAGAGAGGGGGAAGAGAAATGGAGAGAGAGGCCTAGGAGGATTCTACGGTTTCTAGTACGAGTGCGCAGAGAACGGAGGAGTTGTTGACAGAGGCCAGGATACAGCAGCAGTGGAATATCTGAAGAATGCTAAAACAATTGGGCCCTGCTCTCAACCTCATAGGGCCCAGCTGAGGCATTGTAGAAGAGTACAATTAGGTTTGGAGTGGGTGGGCTAAGCCTCAAAGAGATACATTTGGAGCCAGGCTTACAGGGAGGTACTGGCTATCAAATTTATCAACCGAAAAGACGTACTTCTCACTTCCCATGAGGCCAAGTGACCACATTTTTCAGACTCCCCTGTAGGTATGGCCAGGAGACATTTCATTACAAGGGAAATGGATACATAATTCCCCTCCTCCCTCCTCCACTTTACTGCTTGGAGCACGGCTGAGATGGCTGGAGCTCTAGCAGCCATCTAGTCCCTGAGGATAGAGCCAAACCTAAGAGATGCCAAAGAAATGAGCTGGAGGAGGGCCTGAGTCTCTGACAATTTCATGGACCTCCATACTCCTCTCAGCCTGCCTACTTTCAGACTTCTTTTAAAATTGAGAAATAATCTTATTTAAGCCACTGCCATTTAAAGATGTTCTGTTAGACACAGTCAGCCCTAATCCTAACCAGAACACTAGCCAACTGGCCCAGCACATCCCATTCATTGCTTTCCCCGCCTTAGGTTGAGTCACTGCCCTGACAGGGACCATCTTCACCCTTGCCTGTATTTACTTAAATCCTGCCCACCCTTTGGAGGATGGATCAAATTCTGCCTCCCACCAGACATTTCCCTTCCACTTCCTCCTCCAAACTCTGGTGCTATCTGCCTCCCCCCACGCCTCAGGCTTTTGACTATGCTGCCTCCCCAGAGAGTGATTCACCTTTCCTACTTATCCTCTGACTCCTCTGTGGGGCTCAAGATCCACACAGGCAAGGCCCAGGCTTTCCAGGTCCATCGACCGTCCTTCTTCTCTGGGTCAGAGAAGGATTTGATATGAGGGCATAATGAATGTGCCTCTACCGAGCCTCTATTGCTTCTGTGTACAGCCAGGATCTGAAAGTATGTAAATAAACCTAGAAAAATGAGAAGGCAGGCAGAAGTCTAAAGCTATTTCCAATAACAAGAAGTAGCTAGGGGAAAATAACTGATAAGCTTCCCTCAAACTCTCAGCACAGCCCAAGAGGAGCCACTGACATGGAAAATAACATGAAGGACACCCCTCCCGGGAGAGGTGCAGGGCACACAGAAAAGGTAGCAAGTCATGGAAACCAGTGTCCTTTCACATAACACACCTGCAACATATTCTTCACAAATAGACATCCATAATGAATTACTGCTGATTCCTTAACAAGTATTTTTTTCAAACATCGCCTAAGAGCAAATATAGACACAGTAAAGGGTTTGCAACTAACATTGGTCATTTGTAAAGGCCATCTAATGTTTTTAAAAATTCTATAGTTTTTCACCTTATTGTTCGCCATAGCAGTTGTGCGGCTCAGTGGAAAAGGGAAAGGAGGCCCCCAAGGCTGCACCACTCAGAGCCAAGGTTGTGACACACGCCAGGGAAGTGTGTCTAATTTAGAACGAGCCCGAGTGGAAGCAAACCAGTTCGGTAAGGGGTGTATCCAGATCCCTTCAAAATGCTCTTCTCATGAGAGCTGAGAAGGTAGACATGGAGGACAGGGGACACGCTGGTCTCCACAAAAGTAATCAGGCATATTTGGAACTGACACCAAAGACCCCAGTGGTCATTTGTAAATAAAATGCACCCAGGATGATGAGCTTAGCATACAAGGAACAAGTTGAGAGATAAGAAGCTTCCTGATTAAAATAATACTAGTGCCTTTTTGAGATCTGCTGATAGCACCAAGTGACACCTCCCAGCCAGAGAGACGTGAAACACGGTCAGTACCGGACTGCACGACAATATCCCTCTCCTTCCTGCAGACAGTTCGAGTACAAACTCCACCTCCTCATTTCTGCTGCAGCTCAGCAGGTTTTAACATGACTGCCAAAACTGCCTCCTTCTGGGCCTAAGAGTCCAGAATTCCATGCCAACCAGCGTGGCCAGATGCCAGTTGGGGACAGCGCCTGCGGACACCGAAAACCTGCCCTTTTCGGGCTGAGTCACCACTTATGACCACCAGGTGTCAGTAGCGAGCACGGAGCCGTCCATCCCGAGTGTTCAGGGACCATCAGTCAGACCCCAAACCGGAGAAACCAGATGCTTCGGCTTTGGGGGCAAGCAGCGCTCTGGCCACATTCTCAGGCACTCACGAGTATTTCATTTACTTGGTTGCCAACTCACCATGCAAACCAACCATGTAATCTCCCAGATGGCTTTAATTCAACATCTTTCACACACTCAATGACTAAGCACTGCTCACTCCAATAGCCTGTCACCTTCCCTCCCCCAGTCTCCCCACTCAGCAGGAAAGGCATAAAGCAGGGTTTCCTACTCCTTGCCCCTTCTCCCCATAAAACTTACCAAATGAGTGTTTTAGCAGTTTCTACCCATACGTGGCTTGGGGTGTTTCATTTGTAATGCTTCAGAGACCCACTTGGGTGTTACTGGGTGCAGAGCCCACAGAGGGGACGTCCAGCCAAAGCCTGATTGTGCAGAGCCAGAGCCAAGGGCCACTTCCCTGCCTGCTTTAGTGAGCTGGATCTCAACTGGTCTCCCTTACGGGGTATCGCATCCTGAACATAAACACTGGATCCATGAACAGCTGCGGCAACATTTAAAGCCATATTTTATTGGCTTTGGAGCATGTGATCGTGCTGAGACAGGCTTCTTAGCCTGCACTGTGTCCTACCCAGCCACCAAAATAACACGTCGCATTTTCCTCTGCCTTTCTTCATCCAAAGACACAGGGTCCCTGGTGGGCACTCCTCCCCTTTGAGTGCTTGGGGTATCCCGTGGGTGCATCTGCTGCCAACTATCCCCTAACTTGACCCTAATAAAGCTTGGTTTCCAATATCTCACAAACAAAGTAGCTGAGGACAGAGGAGAAATACGATCTTCTGGATGAAGGACCCCCATGCTCAGCTTAGGGCTTTGCAAATAGCTTCAAGTCCCCAATAAGGAAACACTCAAAGGTTTTGACGCTACATGGCACCAGTGAAGCCCAAGACCTGGGAAGGCAGTGCTATAACTGGGGAACCCAAAGCTGGCCCAACCATCCTTGAGACAGCCCCACCATCACTGCAACAGGAAGAGGAAGGAATTTCTGAATAGAGATAGCCACTAAAACAAACATGCTTATTGGATGAAATGTCCCAGTGGGGTCTTCCAAAGGCTGAGCTATCATAACTGTCCCATTGGGGTCTTCCCAAGGCTGAGCTATCACACCACTTTTATTGCTTACCTGTGACCACATTTTTTTTAACTCACAGAAAAGCGTTAAGCGATCAGGACACAGCTAAGGGCACGTCTCTAGGTGCAGAGAAAAGTATCTCTCACGCACAAAGTGATACCCAGGATCTTAGCTTACCCACTGCCCTCCCCATTCATCTTGGCTTTCTGCCTCCCTCCACTGGGCACACTCCACCCCACCCCAACAACATTCTAGCTCATGTCTTCCAGGAATAAGTGCTTCCAGATCTAGACTGAGAAATGTGTTACAGACACTGAAGGATGAGCTTATGGAGCACAAAGCCAGTCTCACCGTTTGCAGAGGATGGGAAACAGTGGTGGACATTTCCTGAGGACGAGGTGCTACAGTTCTGCCAGAGATCGGTAGAGTGTCCATTGCCCACAATCCATTGCTAGAAAGAATCAGACATCCTGAGTTAGGGAGGTTGTGAGGAACAAATGAGCAGGGGAAGGAGCGGGCCCACGGAAAGCAAAGATCAGCCTCATCCACATGGCCACCCAGCCTGCTGGTGACCTGCTGGGTCATGTTCACAGTTGTGTCCCAAGAACAAGATAAGTGGCAGTCTAGTACAGACAGTGTGTTGAGATGAGAGCCAATGTCTTGTGAATTAGAAGCACTTTGTAAATGGAAAAGTATCTCTCACGCACAAAATTATGTGTAAAAGAGTGTGATATAATAGGAGGCGCCATAGGCTCAACCCAGGGCACCTGTACATGTGCTCACGCCTCCTCTCCTCCCCTGAATACCTCAGGTATCATGCCTCAAGCCACCACCTCTCTGAGCCTATATGCTTACGTATAATTCCCACAATCTGACAAGGTGCAGTAAACATGTGGTGAAGATGCTACTAAATGAGAAGCCAACTCACAAATCCCCAACATATTTATTTCTCACATAGACTAGAAAATCATGCTTACGATTTGTCCTTTAAAGCCACCAACACATGAATGCCTGCACTTGTATGCACCTTCTCAGCCAAGAAAATAACTTTAAAATCTAATGCATTTGACAGTTTTGCAACAAAAGTTATTCTGACAGCCTGTTCATATCAGTGGAGGCTTTCCCAACAAAGTGCTGTGGTCACATCCTAAAACTCACCTAGGACCTATGCATCATTTTCCCACAGGAAAAAAAAATTTAACTTTCCATTTTAAGGTCCTAAAAGGGCGTTTTATAAACTCAGCCACCCCTTTGACCTACGGTTCAGAGAAAAACAAATTTTCATAGATACTCCACTGACTTCCTCTTGAGACCACATCAAGAAAAAAATAATTCTGGACAGTCTTATCAAATGAAGCTGTGGGGGACTCTAGATCTGCGCAAAAATTATTTGGCTTACGTACAGGCCCTGTGCACTAACCTAGTCCAGGGCTCGCTTGCTTCCTATTCCTGAAGCTGATCTGGTTTTCTCAAAACAACTGACGTGGGGCAGACTGCCAGAAACAGCCCTGGGACATCTGAGACTTCCCGCTGTCCACAAATAACAACACAGTCCTGACCAGAGGGAGCACCAGTTGGGGACCGAGAGAAGCAGCCCGGGGAGCCTCCCCGCCTGGCACTCACGCTGACGATCGTGGAGACGAACAGCAGCACCAGCACTGCGACGTGTAGGACGATGATACCCAGCAGCAGCAGGAGCATTCTGGCAACTTCTGTTCAGCGGAGTTTCTGCCTGCCAGGAGAGAGCGCGGGAAGTGAGAAGCCAGCAAGAACGCGCGTGCAGAGCAGCGAGGGAGGAGCGCGTGGAGGGAGGGTCCCGCACGCTGCTGGAATTCGCGTCCCGCTGCCCGCCAGCCCACGCGGTGGGGAACCCTCCGGCAGACCGGCCGCCGGGAGGGGGCAGCAGCCGACTGCAGGATCCCGCCCAGGGGCTGCTGGGCCCGCCCGCGAGGGAACATCTTTTGCTTTTGGAACAAAACAAGCGCTGTGCCCGTCTAAATCGCCCCGGAAAGAGACGGGTTTCCAGAAAGACTAGCAGAGGCCACAGCACACTTCCGTCCACCGCGGGCGCCTCCCGGGGACAGTACGATTTGGGGACAGAGGGAGGCCATGTTCTCCAAGACCTCAGTTCAGACGGCGAATGCCCCTCTATGGGGTGGGGGCTGGGAAAAGAGAGGTGGGCGCCCAGATTTCCCTCGGAATCCTGGGGATGGCCGCTGCATGCCGCGGGGAGATCGCGCCCGGAGGCCGGTTTCCCAGGCCCCAGTGCGCTCCGCATTCCGTTAGTCTCCAAGTTTCCACCCAGCTCTGCCAGCGTAGGGGAGCCGTCCTGGCCCGGGCTCAGCCTGGCAGAGACACCGGCGGCTCCGAAGAGGCGGTGCGGAGCCGGGGAGTGTGGAAAAGGAAGAATGGCCTGGGAGGGTCCCTCGGACCCCGAGCTCCCCGCCCGCCGCACGCATCCCCAGCCGCCCCTGGTGGCGGGAGACATTCCGCTCGGCGCCAGCCCCGCGGGCACCCCGGCGTCCAGACTGCGCCCCAGGTGCCCACCCCGCCAAGCCTGCGCTCCAGTCTGGGCGCGGCAGGACCCGAGCCCAGGAGCCTGGACGGAGGCGAGTAGACGGACAGCAGAGGGAGGTACAGAGAGTAAAAGGCTGAGTCTGAATTCCAACCAGCCCCAGCCGGTAGGACATGTATCCCAAGCACTAAGATCCTACCCCCTCATTTTACAGACTTTGGGAAATGAAGGCTGGGGTAACTTGGTAGAGCGCATGTATGCCTGACTCTTTGGGGACCACTTCAGGACAGTCTTGGGTCTGGAAGACAACGTTCCTATAACTCGGTTTTTAAATTAGCCAATCCCAGGACCTTCCGTTTCTCTCCACAAGCAACACATTCAAAGAAACTAGGGCATTCACTGACGATATAAACAAGGTTTTCTGGTGTCTCCCAGAAGGTTTCAATTAAATCCTAAGGCTCCTAGTACCGGGGAGCGGCAAAAAGAGGATGCTCCAACATGTGGCTAGGAATTGGGGACCACAGGAGTCCAGTACTCCCGGGGTGCCCACCGCAGGGACTGCTTTACCAACGCGTCCCTGAGTCGACGCATCTCCAGCAAGGCAAAAACTGGGCCGCCCTTATCCTCTATCCGGACACCACCACCACCACGCCGCCCTGTAAAGGTCCACAGACCATAAAGGCACTTCTCACTGTATTCTTCTAGGCCAGCTAAGAGGAAAGGCCACAGACCAGGGATCCTGCGGCTCTTGACAGAAGCCTTTGGGGAGCCGAGCCTGCTCTGCGCTTTCTCGCCCCATCGATGAAAAAGATGCCCATAGATCTGTCCATCTCCTCCACTGTCCCCACAAAGACACTTACAGCCCAAGGAATAGCTGTCCTGATGCTCAGCGTGGCCTCGGGCACAAACTCGGGTGCGTCTGCTCCGAGGCTGGTGTCCTCAAAGACCGCTGCGCTGCGGGGCTGCGCGCGCGCGAAGCAAGGAGGCAGTGGGAGGCTCCAGGCGTTCCCTTTAACGGGAACAACGCCCTGTTTGCGTAGCTGCAGAAGGGTGTGGCCCTGGGTCAGCGTGCGAGGGAGGGCGGGACTCAGAGAGGAGAGGGGACAGGACAAAGGGAGGGCAGGAGACAGTTACTTGGCTTTTAAATCTCCCTCAGGAAAAAGTTGATCTCTGCAAAACCGCAGGGACTTTTACTCTAAGCGGCTGAGCTCTCTCCTCTTTCACCTCCCCTGGCTCCTGGCTCCGCGGAGCTCATGGAAACTGAGTGTTGACCGACAGACTGCCCTCTCATCGCGCACGGGGGCTGAGGCTGGACTCCTCTCCGCTGGCGCAGCTTAGTGGCGCTGAAGCGCTGGACTCGTCCCTCTCCTCCTAGGTCCTGGTGCACTTGGCCTGCCCTGTCGTCTTAGCTGGACACACCCGCACCACACGTGCCCTGGCTATTGGTGTCTGCACCAAGGAAATGTGGCGGCTTCCTAGGATCCAAAGGGATCGATCTAGGGGATATTGCTTGAATGAGAATTAGTGGGAGGAGTGTCTGGCCAACTAGCAAACAGCGTGCCCTAGGACCGGACTCCTCCTAGCCTGGACGCAACCCGTACGCTACCGAATCAGCTCCAGCCAAGTTTGCCTGTATCGGTCAGGCTTGGCTCTCAGCCTTGGCTGGTGTCCTGGCCAGGGAGAGGAGGGGAGAGGGCAGACGGGGGAGGGGAGGGGGCCATCTGAGGTGGGGTTAGAGCAGCCAAGGAAATCAGCTGATTCATAGCCTCCTGGATGTGGTCGCCCGCCTTAGAGGAAGAGAGGCCGGCCCTTTTTGCCTTGGCGGAGGCGTGCTGAACTCAGAGGATCCAGGCGTGATGCGTGGAACTGGGGGGCAGGAATGTGGAAGTTAAATATCTTTGCCTACAAATGCAGCAGTTCACACACACACACACACACCTCTCCAAATCCTCATCATTCTAAGTGATCTGTATAATTTGATGTTGTTTTACTCTGAAAAGAGCTGCTATTTTACCTAATTGTATATTCTTACTCTTTAAAAGTAAATTTGAAAAAATCTTCAAAAAAGTTTTTTTTAACTTGCATATTATCAGTTTAAAAGGAAACTTATTTGTAAAAATTGAATTTGATGTGCATTCTATGGCAGGCACTTATCTGGGTCTTTACATACATGATTTGGGAGAGGCAGTGTGGTACAGTGGTTAGGCACCCTGGCGCTGGGCTTGGACAAACCTAATCATGTGAATTTGAGCAATTTCAGAAGTTCAATAAGCTTTGGTTTTCTCAAGTGCAAAAAGCACTAATGATGCCTGCTTTAAAGGGTTATGTTGATGCTATGGGAGCCAAGGTGTGCCTGGAGCATACTAAGGGCCCCGTGCCCAAATTGCCACTACTATTTTAGATCACATAACCCCCCCACCCCCCGTCAAACCTTGAAGGAACCCTGAGCACTTCTGCCCTGAAACAGCTTAAAACTCTTACGATTGTGTGTCTTGTTATATGGAAGGGCACATGCCAGGGGAAAGACAGGACTAAAGAAACAGATACCGTCTGTCCTCCCCTAGTCATTTTATAGCTCAGAATGGCCTTAGAAATTATTGCCTGATGTTATGCCATCTGGACTTTTATTTATTTCACCATCTATGTGGTCAGTACAGGCTCAGTACCATTCTAAGGAAGCACTTCACAGACATTAGCATATCGAACTCAGGATTCGATTCCCCTTCCTCTTGGTTTTTCAGATAAACTTTGTAATGAGATACTTCCAGAAAAGTGCACATACATATTGGGGGGAACACAGCTCTCTTCTTTCTTTTGAACTAATTTTTTTTAAACAGTAACCACCCAGGTTAAACCTGGCACCATAAGCGGCCAAGCAGGCAAACCCATTGTCCCTCAACACCTCTGGCTTCCTGTGGGGGTCCCAGGGGAGGAAGAGGCTACTCGGTGCAGGCTGACCAGGCCAGACCACACCCAGGACCCTGCCGCAGGTGGACATGTCTCCCCGACCTGCTTACCAAGCCCACCTGCCATCTGTGTGCACATGGCTATTCCCCACCCAGAAAGAAGCATCTAGACCCCTTTCTCCTTCTAGTCTGGATGTGTTAGGGTTTCCAGATGCTCTCAGCCCCACCTTTGTTCCCCAGAATCCAGCTCTTAACCAAGGACTTTGAAAATCCTCTGACTCTCCAGTCAATTCCAACACAAATACACTGTCCCCACTGCAACCCTTTTTATTTGCGGTTTGCAGGGAGTGGGCCATTAGGCTGCTCTCTATAAGGAAGAAGCATATACACCACCCAAAGGCACAGTCTGCCAATAAAACTCACCAGACCAAACAGCGTAACCCCTTCCTCCAAGCAGATTTCTTTGCAGTCAAGTGCAAGGGATGTTAAGGCAATGCCTTCCCTGCAGGGCAGCCAGAGACCTGCAGCTGACACACTCTAAGCCTGCTGCTTCCACCCAGGCTGCCTGAGATGTTCCCTGATGGGGCTCCCTGTGACTGAAGCCAGACCAGGCGTCTTTCCAGTTTATTCAGGGGCTGGTCCAATGCTGAGATATGTCATGGTGGCCTGAGAGGTTCTCAGCCTCTACTATTTAAAGAGACAGTATCCAGCTCCAGTACTTTCCAGGATAGAGTAATCCCAAGAGGCCCTGCAGGGCATGGTGAACCTGGAATCAGTAGAGGGAAAGCGTAGGGCATGCCCCAAACCTGTCATGTCCAGGCTGCTCTCCTTGGCAGTGCCAGCCCGTGTGAAACAAGGAGGTCCCACTGGTTTTCAGTGCCCTCCTCCCGCTTCCAGTGAATTCTTCAGAGATGAAATACACTGTGTGCACTGTGGAATGTATATGCAAATAGGTTTCATTTTAAATTAGCATCATTATTTTAAGGAACTCAGACATTGCATAGATAATCTCTTACATCACCCCAGAGAAGCCAAAGTTCAAAATCACCAAATCAGATGTCCCTGCTCTTACCTGCTGGTTAGAAAGGGGCTCTTCTCCTGGCCCTGTTTCTGCCTAGGTCCCACCCCTGCTGAGCACACTGGCCTCACATCCCAGTGAAACACAGGGAAATGGTTTCTTCCGGCTCTGTCTTTAATGTCCCCTTAATCAAGTCATTACTCAATGTTGACCTTCATGAGATAATTCAATTCAAGTAAACAGACCTCTGTTGAAAGCATCCTGACCTGTCTGGCAGGATAGGCCGGGAGAGCAATTGGAAAGTCTTAGAGAGGGCAGCAAGGGGGGCCCTGGGTCCTTGGGGCTCTTTGCAGCACCCCCTTCAGTTCTCAGGAGGACCCTCCATCCCTACAACTGCTCCTGGGTGAAAGGTCTAAGATAAGGGCACTTGGTGTCACTGGATGAGTTTCCCTGGAACTCCCCCATCTCTTATGTCAGGGGTGTCCAATTTGTAGCTCCCTGTAGGGTTTGGGGAAGTCCCCCCACCGCCCTAGACACTTCATGTCTCAGTGGGCTCCCCAGTCTTGAAGGGCTCTCAAAAGGTTTCTCTTCTGTTCTGCCCACAGCCAGCATCTTTCTAGTCCAAATAAAGCAGCTTCAGCTTTCTCCATTCACTGAAGTCATTTTTGTTTTTCCCAGAAGTGGACCTCAGGCCTGGCTGCTCTTTAGAGTAATCAAGAGCTTTACAGGTGACCTACTCTGGGTCTGCACCCAGACAATCTGACCCAGAAGGTCGGCATGGGTAACTTCCCGTGTTTCCCTTCCTGGATGTCTCATTGTCTAGCCAGTTTGTCTTCCTGAGAGAGACCATCTCTAATTTCCTTACAGCTCCCTTCTGCTGTGGAAATCCAACTGGGGTAAAACTCAGGGTGGACTGCAGTCATGTTCAATATGGCTCAGTCTCACCAGGCAAAACAGGGGTGTGTGTGTGTGTGAAAGACAGAGAAATAGACTGAGAGAGAGAGATGGGAGCCTCCCTCAACCCTCTTCTGACATGGCCTGTGCAGGGCTGGGAACCAGGGAGCAGGGTTTCCTGAACCTCTCCAGACATCCCTTCCCGAGCTCTGCCATGTTCAGACTCTGGAGGTTGCACGACAGAGGCTGCTATCTCTCAGATCAGGACCAAGCCTGAAGACATCGAGAAGATTATTTCTGATCCGAGAGCTACAGATTCAGAGGCAGATGGGTGGGGCATGGTGAGGGTGAGGGCGTAGATTTTCCTCTAGCCAGAGAGTACAATCTGAGCAGCCCCACCCTCTCCTTGAGCTCTGCATCCTTGAACTTGCTCTCCTGGCCTCTGTCTCTCTTGCCCCCTATTCCCCATCCCCAGCAACCAAGCCTGGGACGCCCTGATGCCTGTTGGCATCAGCCCTGGTCACTGCTACGTTCCACTGGCCCCATCTCCCAGGTCCCAACACCTTGTCTCTACCCATTTGGTCTGAACTTTCCACCTCCCCATGGAGCCTACTGAGGAAAATGTCTTCCTGGTCCCCTGTCTCCCTGTCCTCAGCTACCCCAGGCATCTGTGTTGAGCAATGTGTCTGCAGAGCCCTGGAGAATTTCCCACTGGGCTGCCTGCCATAAGATTCACGTAGAATAGTCAGTCACCAAGTCACATTTTGTCTTGCTATTAACCCCCCGCCTTACAGTAGGAAAAATGAAAGTTGGGACATTTTTCTGAGGAGGCACAGTTAAGTCACATCAGACTGGCCGCTTCCAATACCTGAGCATTTCTGCGGCACCAAGTTCCATCAGCTCAGTAACAATAAATCAACCACATGATTGATGGTAATAATAATAGTACCCGTGTTCTTGCTGCTACTACGTGTCAGGCCTCATCCTGAACGTTTTATACGAATCCAATCATTAAATTCTTACAACAGTGCTAGGAAATAGACCATTGTCACCCTCTTTTAGAAGAGGGGGAAACTGCGGCACTGAAAGACAGTGAGTGGCTTTGTCATGCAACACTGAAAGAGACCACAGTGGATGGATTCAAACCAGGCCTCTGTTCGGCAGAGCAAACCCCTGCTCGGCCTGGGCCATCTCGCATCCCGCTCTGCTCCTAACTGTGTCCGCACGTCCCTGTGTGGCCACACCTTCCTCCTGCTCTGCTCCTAACTGTGTCCGCACGTCCCTGTGTGGCCACACCTTCCTCCTGCTCTGCTCCTGTGTCCGCATGTCCCTGTGTGGCCACACCTTCCTCCTGCTCTGCTCCTGTGTCCACATGTCCCTGTGTAGCCACATCTTCCTCGTTCTGCTTCTGTACACACTATCGTTTAATCTCCTTTCTCATGGAAGGTGCTGACACACTTCACATACTTAACCCATTCACATTTTTTTCCATTAAAAGGGAAGGAAAACATCCCAATACTTCCATTTTTCCTGAATCAGTCACATTTATACCACTTTCAAGAACCCAAACTCATCCTGTTGACAAAGCCGTGTGCTCCCATGGAGAGGTCTGTGTCACACATACCCGTGTGGCACCAGCACTGGGACAGAATCCTGCCAGTAGGTGACAGTTGGATTTCGTAAGACCATCACTGTTGTCCCTGAGAGTAGAATCCCAGCAGACTCTGGACGAGAAAGTAAGCCCTTTTTGCATTTTATCATTAACAAAATGTTGTTGCATATAGTATCTTATTTAACAGAAGTCATTACAAACATTTTCTATGTGAGGAAATTGAGGCTTGGAGCATTCACAATGTTTCCCCCAGGGTCTAGTGAATGGCAGGGCTGAATTTAAAATCCGTTCTCTGATTCCTGTGTTTTCCATTATTCATACTCCCCAGAGGGTAAAGAAGAGGCGATTCTGAGTTTGGCAGTTGTCCAGGTGATGAAGTTGTCCCTGGAGCATCTATCCCACCTGGTGCTTGGTCGGTATCAGGCCAGTGTTTACACTAGACATGAAGCCGGTCCTGTCTCATGGCAGCCAGCAGCCTGTGTGGGTGTTCTTGGCCAGGCCTGGATACAGCTGGTCCGGAAGGGTCCTGAAAACTCAGGTTACTGCCTCCTCTCTACTCATCTAGACTGTTCTGACCTGGGGTGAGAGCAGCTTGTAAAAAAGCAACAGAGAGGGGAAAGAAAGGAGGAGGGAAGGAGAGGGAAGGAGAGGGGAGGAGAGGGGAGGAGAGGGGAGGAGGGAAGGAAGGAGGGAGGGAAGGAGGGAAGAAGAAAAGGAGGGAGGGAGGGAAGGAAGGAGGGAGGGAGGGAGGAAGGGAGGGAGGGAGAAAGGAAGGGAGGGAGGGAGAAAGGAAGGTGGGGAGGAAGAGATGGGGAGAGGAGAGAAAAGGGGAAGAAAAGGAAGAAAGGAAGAAGCAGAACAGGTCAACTTCCCTGACAGACCCCTATATAATCAGACAAGTTTGAAATTATAGTACAGCCTTCATAGTTGACCATCTCCCTACATTGACCTCCTCCTTAAGTTGACCTAATTTTCATAGACCAGACATGCTCCATGTGTACAGATCAGTACTGGAGGCCTAGTTCCTCATGCTGCCCATCTCTGCATGCTAACTAGTTTGTTACACTCTTGGCGCTCAACGTACCGGGGTTTTGCGTATGTCATGTCCAGGTCCCTCAAAGATGTTGTTCATGTATAACACAGAATTAGACAGAAAACAGCCTAAAAATGCACCAAAAAATGTAAGTTGACAGAGGGCCTTTCCCTAAATGTGATCTTTAAAATTCGCAAATTTACTTCAGAATGAATTGCATCCTTAGCCCCTTCACCTGTGGGAGAGAGAAAGTACAAAGTAATTAGGTTGTGGCTGTGGACCAATACAAAGTACAAAGGATTCCTTGTTCCCCAGTGCCTTGTTGTTTAGGAAAGGCAGATTCCATACATGCAAATGGAGGGGGAGGAAACAGGCTGTTCTCTGACATCTCATGAGCCAGCAGAGCAGGGATTTGGGAGCAATTTAAGCAAGAAAGGGTCAGAAACAGATGTGTGCTTGGGATTGCAAACTCTGGAATTTTTCTAAGACTCCTCTCCTGAGTGCCATGGCTGTGCTCCAGCAGGGCACAGGCTCACCTGAGGTGGGGGAGCCAAGCCCGCTTGCCACATAGGAATGGATGGAACAGGGGAGGGACAGATAGATTTTCCAGGCTGCCACAGATCAGGCCTAGCAATGCTGAGAAAGGCAGCCCGGGCTTGATGTGAGAGGCTGTCCTTACTGAGGGAGGTGGACAGGAAATGCTAAATTCAGGCAGAAGAGGCCACGCCAGACAGGGCATTAATCTCCAGCAAGAAGCCGAAGGTGAACAGAGACAGCCCTGGCGGGCACTGGAGGATGAACTCCCCGGTGCATCGCTGTCCTAGGATGCATTGTACCCAGTGTCCCCTCTGAGCTTAAGGTTGCACTTAAAATGAACTTGCGGGCAGATGTTTTCTTCATGTCTGAGTTCCTGAACCACTTATCAAGTGTGAAACATTAGCTAAACCAGGGAAGTTCACAGACAAAGGTCAAGTCCCTTTGTGAGGTTCAAGGGAAAGCTGGATAAAACTTTGAGAATGTTTACTCTTTGTTAGTAAAGCCTAGGAAATACCTTATTCAGGGAACTTCAGTGGTAAGCATGGGCATCATTCGGAAATTACTTTAAAATTTGGGCTTACAAAGTAAAATTCCAGAAGTACATCTTAAAATAGTCACAGATATGCAAACATTTGGCTATAATTGTATTTATTGCGATATTTTTATAATGAAGAAAAATGTGATCCTGCTAAATCTCAAGCAGCAGGGGAATGATTGGGGAAATTTTGTTACAGTCACAGATGAAGTATTATGTAAGCATTAAAAGTACTGGAGAGGAAGAATATTCCATGAAATGAGAAGATTCTTGCTATGCACACAAAATATCATGCCAGGGCAGCTGTGAGCCCTAGGGCTCCCACACCGCATCAGATGGTGGAGCCAGAATGTCACCTTTGACCATCTGAAGCCAAAACCCCATGTTCTTACCCACTGAACTCCCAGTGAATGTACAGTTTCAGGGCTTCTCTGTAACCAGAATGAAAGCAAAACTGCAGCGCTCGGAGGAAGCAGTGCTATAGCATCCTTTCAGCACTGCGTTCCCGAGCAACAACATAAAATGGGAACCATAACTGCATGGAGCTGAAAGGGCTCATTGTGATGGATATTACACATCTCAGTCCTGTGGCTCCATCATGACCAACCTGTGACTTTCTGACTTAAGCACAGGAAATGCACACTGGACCCACCCCAGGGAGGAGCTGGGAGGGCCACGGGCCAGGTCTGGCTTCATCTTTGGCACTGTTTCCAAACGGAGCCTCACATCCAGACATGGGGGTGGTACAACAAGCAAGCTGTGCATCGAACAGAGGTGATGGTGAAACCGTCACGTTTATGTAGACCATGAGTTTGATAGCCTGCGTTTATATTTATTTAAATACATCAGGAGGATTTTTTTTAAAAGGGAAGTGGCCTGGACCTTTCCTGATCTGGAGGGACCCTGAGGGAGCCAGCGGTTCATTGGTTCAGGTATGTGACTTTGAATTTGAGAATCCCTACAACCCACAGAAACTGCATGATCAGACATGTGGTAAAGAGGAGAAAAAGTGCACAGCAAACCATGGACAGTTTGACCACAGGGAAAGCCCTGTGTGGTTGCTGAAGGTCTATCACCTACCTCGCAGTCTGCCTGCTCAGAATCCTCCCTCTCCCTGCCTCCCTCTTTCTCTCTGTCTCCATGTAATCACAATGAAATCAAAATAACATGAATGTTTGAATTCTGCCACCTTGTGAGTGCCTCAGTGACCAGGAGACCTCAGAACCTTTCTCAGTTTCCCACCCAGCAAGGTGTCTTCATGGGTCTTCACCGGGCAGACTCCCCATGACACACTCTGCTGCGTCACTCTGTACGATCTTGGATCATTCAACGTGTGTCTTGTGAATTCCTCGGAGCAGATTAGATTATAATACTTTGTCTAGGGCGGTGCCTGTGGCTCAAAAGGGTAGGGGGCTGGTCCCATATGCCGGAGGTGGCAGGTTCAAACCCAGACCTGGCCAAAAAAAAAAACCATTGTCTAAATTTATTGGACCGGGGAATTTTTGTTCCTAGGCTTAGGCTCCATGGACTGCACTGTTCTAGTCTGTCTCAACAGAGGTGAACTGACTCTAGTCATTTCGGGAATTAAAAGGCAAGTCTGAAGGCAGGAGGCCCAGGCTAAGGCCTCCAGCCCAGCTAAGTTTCCCCAGACAGGGAACAGAAAACATCCATCCAGGCCAACATCGAGGAGAGATCCAGGAGTGATTTGCCGCCGTGGTTCCAAGTGAGGAATTGGGTGGCTGTGGTCTGAGGTCACACTGTGCTCAGACTGAGGGGTGTGAATCCTGGGGCTGCTCCCCACGGCCACTCAGGTTCTCTCTTGTCAGGTTTATTCTCCTTTGGGAGAGAACACAGTGTTTCAGCTCAGGGGTGGCCTTGTCATGGTCTTTGGAAGAACTGTCCAGAACCAAGCTAAGGTTTTGTATAATTTCTTTTGAGATACAGCCTCACTCTGTTACCCTGGCTGGAGTGCAGTGGTGTCATCATACCTCACAGCAACCTCAAACTCCTGGACTCACATGATCCTCCTGCCTCCAACTCCTGTGTAGCTGGGACTGCAAGTGTGTGCCACTGTGCCTGGCTAATTTTTTTTTTTTTTTTTTTTTTTAGTAGAGACAGGGTCATGCTCTTACTCAGACTGGTCTCAAATGCCTAAGGTCAAGTGATCCTCCTGCCTTGGCCTCCCAGAGTTAAGGTGTTATATAAATGAGCCTGAGATATCTTCTACGTATTGGACCCTAAGGTTGTTTATTTTTTCACAGCAGGCTGGGAAATATTAGGTCAAAAATCCCACTGACCTCAAATTCAAATTTTTACACACCTAGTTATTTTTAAAGTAGCTCAAACAAGCAGATTTTTTAGTCATTTGGAACCTGCCTGCATTGCATACTTTATGAAACCTCACCCAACTCTGCTGGCCATGCGGCCCACAGAGCCTTGTGGTTATAAGACTCCAAGGTGCTCTTGCCCTTTAGAGTTCTCTGACCCAGAGACTCCCCCACTCTGCGTGAGTGCCGCTGACATCACCGAGGCTAGTCAGCTCTATCCCAATCCCCTGACCCCTGCGCCACAGCCTCCAGAGAACCTCAGGCTGCCCTGCCCAAGCACTGCCAGTAAAGCTTGTTGTGTCCTACTGCCTCTTGTCATCCTACCTTTATCCTTAGTCACACCCCAGAGTCTCTTGCAGGACCCTCACATATGGACAGGGACGGGTAGAAGGCAAGGGAGCACTGCAGCTGGACGCAGAGGCCCAGCCTTGCCCCTAAGGTCCGTGCACAAGGGAGGGATGGGTAACCCTCTGGAAAAACAGAAGCATCGTGGTGAGGTCACTGCCCGGCCCATCCAGGCCTCCTCCAATAACTCAGCAGAGTCCCCCCCAAGAACCCAGGGGTCAAGTAGTTGGCATGGACTCATGAAAGAAGCCATCACACAGCCAGCTGAGGGACACGGCCAGTCATGCGCCTGGTTGCAAAGGCTGCTCAGCCGGGGAGTGACGGCAAATAGTGACCTGGCTCATGTACCCCGTGCCTGGTGGCCACACGTGAGCACACCCAGTCAGCACACCAGGGTGTGCTCCCACTCAGGGGGCCAAGGGAACCATTTGTCATCCAACAATTCAGGCATCTGATTATCAGCCCTTACTCCTTCCACATTTCGGGGTGTATGAGCACTGGGGGAGACCCCAGACTAGCTGGTCCCTTCTTAACAACCACACACTCAAGAATCAGATCCCTATCTACACAAGTGGTTTCTCCTAGAAAGGAAACAGAACCATATACTTCCTTGACTAAGGTGACTCCAGGACAAGGGCGTAAACAGAAGGTGATGAAGTGTGTTTAGCGTCCCAAGCCGTCCACAGTCGCAGCAGTCTGTGAGAAGTAGTGTATTTTGAACATCATGTCTGCAACTGTGTGAGAAGAAAAACTGAAGGCCTCTTAACACAGCATTCATTCAAAAGCTGCTGATTGAGCAGCAGCTCGAGGCCAGGAGCAAACCCTGTCACTCAGCCTCTCTGATCTTCATTGCGATGCAAAAGTATCCCGGCTGCTCACCATCCCCACCTGCATTGCTCCTTGCAAAGTGCTTTACTGTTCCTTCCATCAAAAGGCAGGGTCTATTTCTCTCCACTCTTTGAATCTGACCGTGTGACCTGCTTTTGCTAATGTGACATTACTAGTATGGCACAAACAGAGGCTTTACTTGCTCATGGGGGCTTGCTCTGTTGCTGCTGGGGACCCTTCCACCATCATCTGACAAGCCTGGGAAAACTTCTGGCAGTTGCCAGGCAACATGGAGGGAACCTAACTGCCCCTGCCAATCCCAGTCCTAGACTCATAAGCCACCCCAGGAGAGAACAGCTGCACCTGTTCTCTGCTAAATAAAGCCCAGCCATCCTCAGAATCATGAAAAGCAATAATTTGTTGTTTTAAGGAATAAGTTTTGGGGTGATTTGTTACACAGCATAAGCTAACTGATGCATTAACAACCCTAGAGTTGAGGTGGATGCCAAACATGTTGTAGTTAGAACAGGACTCTATGCCAGTCAGGACAGAGGTGACTGTCCCTTGCAGTAGCAAATTGACTTCTGCTTGCTTCTAGTTTGGGATCTGAAAATTTGACTTGCAGCAGTTGTCTCAGCTGCATGTCTGCCAGAGAGACTGAGAGGATTCCTGGAGTTCCATGGGAGTCACTTGGAAACTCTGAGGCATTTTCTGAGTCCTGCAGTTCCACAGAGAATCCTGTGGCTCTGTAAAGAGTCCCGTGGCTTTGGGGAGCTCTCTGCCGTACGGCACAGAGTAGGATGTCTCAAGCTAACTGTGGTGAAGGACCATGTTTGATCTGTATTTCTGATTCACCACAGTCAGTTACATGATGCCCAAGCCAAAGGGAAACAGACATGCCTACTGGCCTTGCACTTGGGTGCCATGGCAACATCAAACTGCTGTTAATGCTTCAAATTCTTACTGGCACTGTCTGTACTCACCGTGCACTGGTTCCAGTTCCATGTGTGGACCACACTTTGAGCAGCTCTGCAGTAGGGAGAGCCTGCAAGCAGGCAGCCCCAGGCCTGGAACCATCAGCGCTCATCTCCTCTACGGTGTGAACTGGACTCTTCCATTTTTCTTTGAACTCTGAACCAAATGGCATTTCTTCAGTCCCCAGAGCAAGGCCTATGGAAAAACAAATGACAGGGCAACTTTCTTGAAGAACAGAACCCTTCCTTAGGAAGGATACTGAATAATAATAATAATATCTCTCAACACATAGCACCACCGTGGCTATGAAACATGGTGGGATGGGGAAGCATTGTTCTCCAACCATCTGTGAGCAGCAGTCTTAATGGCAACATTGACTGGGCGCCAGTTCTTCTCTGCAAAGTGGCCCAAGGAACGCTAGTGTGGTCTGCTCAAGGAGCCCTGGCTGGAGTTCTCATCCTGCCTTGTTTGTGCAGCAGCTGAGGGCATCCACCCATATGGCAGTGCCCTTGGGGGCTCCGTGGCATGCACTATTTGTCCGGGGGGAATAAGGCCTATTGAGGACATCTTTCTTTTTTTTTTTTTTTTTGGCCGGGTTGGGTTTTGACCCACCACTTCTGTCTGGTATATGGGGCCAGCACCTCATTCCCTTGAGCCACAGGCACTGCCCCATATTGAGGATTTCTTGATGGGCACGTAAAAATATTCTAAAGGATCTGAGAAGGCCTTTGATTAAAAGCAGAGGCTCAGTGCCTGTAGCACAGTGGTTATGGCACCAGCCACATACATTAAGGCTGGCAGGTTTGACCCCAGCCCAGGGCCAGCAAAAGCAACAATGACAACTGCAAAAAAAATATATATATATAGCCAGATGTTGTGGCAGGCACCTATAGTCCCAGCTACTTGGGAACACTTTAGCCCAAGAGTTCAAGGTTGCTGTGAGTTGTGATGTCACTGCACTTTACCAAGGGTGACAAAGTGAGACTCTGTCTCAAAAAAAAAGACAAATCAGAACAAAATTAAAACCTATTTCTGGCCAGTTAAAATCCTTTTCTCCTGTAACCCCAAAGGTAGCATGATGGCGCTTTGAACCCACTCGGTTGTCCCTTCCAGCTAACAGGCAGCAACTACCTGTGAGAGTTCCATCTTTCAGACCTCTGTGCTGGCTCTACCAACCCTGGAATTCTCTTGTGGCCTCTGGGTGTTCTTTCTTCTCAGACTTCAGGTGTGTCATCCAGTTTATTATTTTATAGAAAGTTTCCAAATTCCTTGATCAGTGACCCATGTCCTGTGCCCCTGCAGTGCCCTACAGCACCCATCCCCTACAGCGCACCCATCCCCTACAGCACCCATCCACTACAGAACCCATCCCCTACAGCACCCATCCCCTACAGCACCCATCCCCTACAGCCCGCATACCTACAGCACCCATCCCCTACAGCACCCATCC